>NW_021634549.1:0-38545 GCF_004799145.2 Neltuma alba | reverse complement strand
AGACATCAATTACAGGTGTCATAACCCACCTTAGACAATTGATGAAACTTTTAATGATCCTGATTTGTTGCACTGTGCAAACAACTCCTTATGGACCGAGCGAAGGCATAAGAAATGTATGCAGTTCTGAAGGATAGAAGGGAATAGCTTGTGACCCTTTTTAAGCACTCCACTAGGAATTTATAATTGTTTATTATGTTAATGACTTGTTAGGAGCAGACTATCATAATTTGAATAGGTAGTTAGAATGGTGTGTTAGCATTAGTATATGTGTATCATATTATGTGACTATTGAATTGATATATGAATCAGACAACTCATTATTTTCTTAATGTTTCATAATTTCAATTTGAGGATTCTAAAATTTTATGTGTTATGGCATAGGATAAAACAAAAATGGATGATGAAACTAAACTTGTGGAAGAGTATGCTAAGCGATGCTAAAAAAGACGGGTTAACCAAGTTGCAGTATTAGTCGGGGATACGCTACTTTATATTTGTGTAAAGAGCCTCGACATACAATTGTTTATACTGGTAGGGCATAGGTAAGGGACATTTTAGAGGGCAATCACACTCGTTGTTATAATATGTTTAGGATGGAAAGAGATGTGTTCTTAAGTCTTTACATAGAATTGCAATAACATGGTCTAAGGGAAACTAGAAATATAGGAATACATGAATCGGTTGCAATGTTTCTAACTGCCATTAGCCATGTGTTTAGTAGTAGAATGCAACAAGAAAGATTTCAGTATTCAGGGGAGCAATTAGCAGACATTTCCATAATGTTTTATTGGGATGCTGTTGACTTGTCTTGTATATTTGATCGTGTCCTCACAACTCCTTCGATAAACTTTCCCCATCCACCTAAAGGTATTTTTTAATTTGTTACATTTTATTTATATTTAGCTTAGAAACACAAGCATTGTTGACAGCAATCACGTATTTGATATAGGTAAATATTATTTAGTGGATGCTGGCTATCCGACACCAAATGGATACCTCAGCTCATGTAGACAAGAGCATTACCATATGCCTAATTTTTGAAGAACATCTACACTTGAAAATGAAAATGAGGTCTTCAATTATTTCCATTCAAGTTTAAGAAGTACAATTGAAAGAGCTTTTAGACTTTGAAAGAGTAAGTTTGCAATCATACAAAACATAACATGTTATCAAATACAAGTTAAAATCGTTTGTGCGATGATGGCTATACCTAATTTCGTTAGAACAACATCTATTACTGATCCTAAATTCATTAACTATGAAGAAGGTACTTATGCACAAGAAGATGTTGATGATAGAGTTGGATTTTCATATGTACATTCATCAATACAATCTTCATCTTATGTGGCCCGAGTTCATAACTCCATGAGAGATAAACTTGTTAATTATACACAAAGATAATAGTCAAGTCTTTTTAATATCTTTCTTTGTGTGATAATTTTTAATTTTCTTTTATTATACATTGTAATATATAGTCAAAAAACTATTACAAATGCTGTATATTGATGCAACCTCTCAATTATTATGACACTTCTTTTTTTAATTCTTTTTATTAATGTTAATCTTACATTCTGGTGACAATTATTATTAATAAATTTTTTTAATTTGTGTTTATTTAATTTTGTAAAAAAAATATCACGACATTTCATATCTATAATTTAAAATAAAATACTCCTCCGATCCTTATTATAAGACCCCATTTGACTTTTTATTTGGTCCTAATTATAAGACCCCAATCCATTTTGTTTCTTATATTTATGCATTTTTTCCAAGATAATCATTCTAATAATGATAGTTTTAGCCAATATACTTAATTAGCAAGGATATTTTAGGAATGACAACACTTATTTATTATAAATAACCAACTTACTTACTTCCTTAATCTCCTCAAATAAGTCAATTGGGTCTTATAATTAGGACCGGAGGAGTAATATTTTCTGTTGACAAAAAAAATATTCATCTTTTTTCAAAAAACATTTTAAATGTTTATATTTTATAAATATATATACACATGCTAACAATTAATTAATTTTTTATATTTTTATATTTCATTTATTATATTGACAAAAAAGTTATTAGCAAATTTATTACTTCAAATGATAACATAAATTAAAATTTATCTTCTATGTAATTATTATATTAACTTATGTACTTTTTAGTAATTTGTACTTTAAAAAAATATTTCTGATAATAACTATCCAAACACTAATTTTATTAAAATCATTTTTTCATAAAATCTATTCTTTCAAAATCTATTTTTAAAATCACTTTTTTTTTCCTATTGCATATATGATTATGATAAATGGGATATTAAAAGAGGCAGTAGTATAAACGCATAAAATGTCTCTCATTTTGTTAATTTACTCTTTGCGAAGCATGGGGCTCACACAGTTTAGATTAAAAAAATGTATAAAAACATCAAATGCATAGTGCGGCACAGCTCTATTGCCCGAAGATGCTACTGGAGTCATCCAGTAAAACGAGTTACCTGTAAAGCTGCGCTGGTGCCAAACCTACGCAGTGAAACTTGATGAAGAGTTATGTATTCTTCCCCAAAAAATTATTATTCAGTTATCTTAACACAGCAAATACATAGTCTTCCACAGCTATATGCACAACCCATAATTTTGCAAGTCCTTTCTGTTCATAATTTCCTATATCACCAATGGGCATGCATAGTATGAATTCAACATTACAGTGTGCTTCTGAAGCTTCCCGGCGGTAGTTCCAGCTGGAAAATGAATTGGTTTTGTGCTGGCAATTAGTCTCGCAGAGCTGGAAAGAATCTAACAATGATAATCAAAGAAGATTCAGATTCACTCTTCCATCATGTGTGGGGTAACATGCAAGTTTCTCAATGCCTCGGGCACTTCCTGCCCACACTGCTCTAGAATTTCAATCAGTGGTCCGACGTGTTTTGTGTCTCCCTTAGTCAGGAAACTGTGCAGGACACCATGGACACTGTGGCGGGCCATCCTTGTTAAAATATGCGTATAACGTTCAATAGAGGGTACAAAACTGGGTAGAATCACTATATCATACTTCCCTATATCTGCAGTGGAGATATGCTCAAAATCTATCAAGGCCACCGCTGGTTTCGTTCTGCTCTCTGAATCCACACTGTACAATATTACATAGAACAAGGAACAAAGAAACACTTGAGTTATGGCGTAGCTTCAAAAGGATAACAACTGATAACATAATGAAAATGAGACTATTCCAACAGTCATGCACTAAAAAAATGACTTTGGTATAACTATCTCGGAGACCTCAACATCCTTGTGAATGCTATCCATTTTTCTTTTATAGTATAAAGATCGCTCCGCTTTAATAATCACATGATTTAGCAATCTGTCTGTGGCGGATCCAGCCTCAGCAAATCGACACTGCTAATGATGACTACAGTAACAGCTGGCCATTGATAAATCTAGATCATCATTTACGTATAAGATTCACAGATCAGGCTAGAAGTTAATAAACTACTACTGTGTTGGTAGGCTAGGTTTCCTTTTGTTTCCCCCCGTGCAATAACTAATCTTTTCAAGATAATACATATCAATTTGAAATTAAAATACATAAAGAAACGCCTCCTAATTTACCTATCATTATATATTTGTGAATCAGACCCAACTGTAAGGGAAGAGCTTCTGGATTTGAGTGCAGCCACCAATTTTTGGGACTTCACAATTTTTCTTACGATATATAACACATATGATTTAAACGTCTGGCCACTCCAACACTGACCCAAGGCTTGGATGCTCTGCAAAAGTTAGAAGATTCACAGGGTTATGCAATGCATGCAACTAAAAATGTGAACAATTACGTGCCCGCATTTTTCAGAGTTGCAGCTAGCAAGAAAAAGGAGCAAAACATGCCTGTGCATCTTAAGAATGATAAAGGGTTTGTAAAACATGGGAAGGTTACTACTAGATAAAAAGTTAAAATCTCAACAAAGGCAACAATTAAGCCCAAACCAGACCAAGACAAACTAACTTCATTGATAGGAGAATAATTTAACCATTTAGCGGTTTAAAAGATATATTAAATAAGATCTAGTTTGTAGCCAGATCTTAT
This sequence comes from Neltuma alba, assembly GCF_004799145.2. Taxonomy (NCBI): domain Eukaryota; kingdom Viridiplantae; phylum Streptophyta; class Magnoliopsida; order Fabales; family Fabaceae; genus Neltuma; species Neltuma alba. The sequence goes on along the minus strand of NW_021634549.1, from coordinate 34,468 downwards.
ATTTAGGACTAGAGGTAGTAAAATGTAGATTTATGGAGACCAAAATGGGTTTGGGATTTGATAACAAGAATTTTAAGTTACTTGGAAAAATTCAAACAAGGATATAACACTGAAAGTACTCCTAGGATATTGGCTTGGTATATAAAACCCATGCAAAGCCCCAGTACAAGTGAACACCAGATATTGGTTTGGTAGATATCCATAAAAGCCCGACACATACCAAGACCAAAATCCCCTTTGAAAATGAATCTAAAAGATAACCTGAAACCTAACAGAGAATCTACAATCAACACATATTTGGTTGAACTTTTCTTTCAATTGAAAATGAATCCATTGATAAGAAGAAGAACAAGACAAGTGGAGAACAAGGATTCCTCCACAGGTGTGATTCACAAACCAATCATTTATTTGCTCTGCGGATCTTTCCCACCCCCTTACAAGCATGTATGTGGCACCCCTAAGCAAATTACTAGCGGAAACCGAAAGGGATAACTCTTCTCCAACAAAGATGCACAGGAACAAACATCTGACAAATTTCTCACATTCTATCTACCTTGGACAGTAAGGGACTTGCGGGTCTACTTTCCTACCAACAAAGAAGGATTACCGAAGAAACAACATATCAATGGAGTGGAGGATTGGCAGCTGTTGCTGCTTTTCTTTGAAGCACTAGTCCTTGCTGCTAAACTTGAATCTTGTATTAACAGGCTACTTAAGGACTAAAATTAATGAAACAATATAAGAGGAAAGCAATTGCTTACTAAATTAAAGGAAAACAAAATTTGAAGCTAAGACAGTACCAGTATAGCCTAGTGCTAATGCCAATAGCCATAATTTAATTAATTAAATACATAAGAAAGAAACCAAGCTTAGTATACCAAAATATATACCTCCTGAAGCCTTTCTTCTTCAGATGCACACGTTTTTGCAGTCTGGACAATGCAAGAACTTTGACTTGTAACTGAACCATTAAGAGATAGTCTACAAATGGATCCTGCCAAAAGATTTTGAATGGTTGGGATAGATGAATAATGGGTACAGTTGTTGAAAACTACAAGTCGGGGAGCGCCAGAAATAGAATCCTTGATTGATTTTATAGCATCAATGTGGCCATCGCTAAAGAAAGAGTTCAACTGATCAACAACCTATACAATATCACAACAAGGGTTAATGAAATTATACACAATTTTTTTTTGGGGGGGGGTGAAAAAAGGTGATTTTATGGAATTAAAAACCATTGACTAATAAATACAAAGACATGATATACATTGCTAAAAAGGAAAGGAACAGTACACAAAAGTCTCTATCACAAAATAGTTGTTATAAGTAATGGATACAAAGATATTTTGATCAAAATAGCAGTACTTGTAACGCATCCTTTGCTATCCAGGAGCAAGTAGATTTTTAAATATAAGGGAAGATCATGTAATTTAAACATATCCCTTGGGAGAAGAGCGCATGTTACCCTCTTTTAAAAGATAGTAATAGTACTAGTACTAATAAATAAGCATGCAGATAAATGGATAAAAGAAGGAAAACTTCCATGTATAGCAAAATCAATAGAATTATTACCAGCATAGAGACACTAGATATATTGATAGCCTTCAAAGAAACAAGTTGCAAAAGCCTTTCAGGAGTGGAGACAAGGAACTCTGGCTCACAGCATTTCAGACTGTAAAACACCCAAAAAATGGTGAGAAGCTGAATAAGATGCCAAGGATAAGTTTATGCGTGTACGTATTCAAACTATCCTACCTAGATATAGGATATGCTTCCAATTTTCTTAATTGGCCCCTAACGGGGACCAAATGATTTTCATTTAGAAAATCACATTTTATTAATAGCTCTCCTTTACCTTTATTCTTTTGTCTTTCAATTTTAGCTTCTATTTTTCATTCCCTAGGATTTTGTCATTGATCGGTTTACTTTTGGAATTCCAATTTGCTGATTTCAAGGGATTCGAGGGCAGGACCATTGCCATTTTGCCTCTGATATCTATATTCTTTGAACTATTTTTCAAGCTAAGGAAACTATCAGAGTAATTATTGATTCTGATTTTCAGTACTCCCCAGATCAAAAGGCTACTCCTTGTCAAACTCATTCAGGAATAAAAGGCTTCGCTCAAAGATGAAGTTGTTCATTTGGATACAGCGCTGAAGGATATAAATATAAATGACTTATAGTAAACTTGTAACTACAAAGCACTCTCTTCTACTATTCGCATTATGTGTTAGAGCAGTAAATTCCTCACTGTTCAGCTGCCAGATAATTGGTCCAGACTCTTTTTGGTATTTCAAGGGAATGATGTATAGGTTCAGGGAGGTTGGGAACTTCTTGTATGCCACCTATGGAAATAGCAAAGAGAGAAAGGTCCGGAGGAATTGTACTATCTATGCTGTTATTTGGTGTCTATGTGATGGACCCAAACATGCAGCCAAGACGTAAAGGAGAAAGAAAGGAGAAGCAGAAGGCAAAAAAGAGGGGATAAAAGAAAGAGAAACTGACAATAAAACAGAAAGGCTAAGGGCAGAACTGAAAGACAAAAGAGAAAAGAAGGGTAAAAGAGCGGAACCATTGTGAAAAAGAGAAGGGAGTGGTTCGGCAGCAGAGTTTAGCAGGAAACAAAAACTGGGGAGAAGAGGGAGGGGGGAGGATGAAAGAAAAAGGGGGAGGGGGAGATTTAGACAGAGAGAGCCAGCCTCTTGAAAGTGGGGCTACGGTGTGTTTTGCAGAGAAGTGTTGGTGAATCTTTGTGTTAGAGGGAGATATTCACTTCAGATTGTGCAGTTGTAAGAACTTACCCACAAAGCTCTTTTGCATTATAATACTAGCACCTCTACTCTTTAGTCTTTAGCCATTTTCTGAACTGTGCTGTGTTGATAGGAGAGTCCTATCACTAATTTGGAGAGAATTGCAGAATTTTTTTGAATAATTTTCTTCCCCCACATCTTCTGCAGAAATTTGGTTTTTTGCTTTGTTATATCACTCAGGCAATGGTTTATTTCAACGTTTTTCTTAAATAGGAAGAGATGTTTGAGAGTTTTGCTTAGTTTAATTTTGTCCCCAATTCTTCCATTTGAAAAGTGCAGTTTATCATAGAAAGAATCTTATCATCAACTCCCGCACTCCACAACTTTCTTTTGGTGCTAAAATTTTCTTCTTCCATTATTGGGAAAAAAAAGAAGAAGAAGAAATACACAAATACACATTAAAATATTTCAAACATGCACTGCAATCATGTGAGTCTGCAAAAGAGCAGAAGAAAAATTCAAAAAACAAGGATGTCTATCATTTCCATGCAAAAAAGAAAAAAGAAAAAAAGGTGAGAAAATCATATCCATGGCTCTTTTGATAAAAACATGCCATCTTCATCTTCAGATCATTTTAAAAACTTAATGATCTTATTAGACCAGAGACATATCAGAATAATTAAAAAATCTCGTTGACATTAAATTTGAATTGAAAACAAAATGGACTATGCATTGCCAAACAGTGATAACAAATATTGTATGTGCCCCCACAATTGTGCTGCCTTTTGATAACAAGCATCGTTATGTTACAGAATTATGTTACAAAAGCCCCAAAAAAAAAAAAAAACACAGAGAGAGATTCACTCATTACCCTTGAATCTGGTGGTCTAAGGAGGCACCTGGATGTATACTCACTGTATGAATCCCAAGAGGTTTCAAAGCCTTGCAGACCGAGCGGACCTGTTCATAGATTTTTTAAATTGAAGTATAGAAGTTACAAGGAAACAAACAAATACACGGTAAGAAATAATCCATGGTAACAAGCAATGTTAGTTCTTCCCTTCTGTTAATGTTGTCTCAGCAAAAACAACAGCAAAAGGCATCATGAATGTTGCATCACAATAATAAACTCTTAAACAAGGAAACTTAGAAGCATCAGGAATACAGACAAGAAAGAAATTTACCCTAAAACCCCAGGGGGGGCAACAAGAAGAAGAATTTCGACTTATAGTATGAAATAATATATAAATATGACAATGAAAGATTATCTGCAAACCTTAACAGATTTTTCTTGGGAAGGCACTAGAAATAGAAGAAAGGGACTGCCAAAGGATAAGCCTTCTTTCTCCTTTCTTGCAATAGTATCGGCAGCACTAGAAACCATCCAGGCAATTTGTTCAGTGGTAGCAGAATTTCCACCGGTCTCCATTATATCTTTCCCAGTAGAATAACATTTCCAAAATTCCAATCCCCATGGGTCAAAAAGCAAAGAGTCTCCCTCTTGATCAGTGCAAGCATCATCATGCCGCAGTGCATTTTCAATTGAACTTAAACACCACAATAGAAATTTTGAAGGGGACTCAGGGTTTTCACATTCTTTTCCCTGGGGACCACAAAGGCACTCCTTCTTAATCACCTCAATATTTGCTCTTTCCACGTTAATACATTCCTGCCCCAGGGTGGCTGTGACAGATTTTTTATATTCATGTTTCAGATCTGTGACTTCATTTTCCCCTAACTTGTTAATTTTTGGAATATTACCTCCAAGCATGTCTTTCGTTCCAGCAGCACTCTTCCCACCATCACATCTCTCATCTTTGTTGGAATGGGTTTTCTTTTTAGAACGCTTCTTTTTAAATTCTGGTTTCCCTTGTCGGTCATTGAATGGATCATCTGGAGTAGGCAGGCTAAAGCACATCCCCTGCAATACCAAGAAGTAACCTAACATAATTTTACAAGAGAACTTGTCATATAACTAGAACTCGACAACAATAACTCATAATATGGACCATAAGGCATTCCTCACATTCTTCAAGAAGAAGAAGAAGATTGTATGATTATGCTCAACTTGATGAGCCTCTACAGCTGCATTCCCAAGAATTATTATACAAATAAAATTTACCAGGAAAGTTTTATATGCCAGGGGAACAAATCAGAAGACAACTAAATCCCACATTCCCACTTTCTCTTCAAACGGGAAAAACAAATAATTTATCGATGAGAAGAGAGGATAGTAATTGACATATCAAATAAGGTCCGATTAATACCCTCCAAAAACAAAAAGCTAATACAACAAAAAATAAACCAGGTTTTAACTCAAAAGAGCCTTCTAATCCCTTTGAAGATCAACAAGGGGCGTCCCGGAAAAGAGCCATTTGCAGGAAGACCCATAAAGATGCCATCAAATAATCCTTTCCCAAAGATGTAGCAGAAGGAATTACTTATTCAATAGTCTAGCATTCTGTTCCAACCAAAGACACCATAAACAAGTAAAGACTGCACAGAGTGCCAGAAAATACATGCTCCTTTTGCTTCCCTAAACCCATAAACTTAATATCCCTGCGTAACAGATAATTTATACAGCTAACATCGGTGGAACACCAACAGGAAATTTTCTTTCTTATCTGTCACGAAAGCCCCTTACTTTGATACTCAAGCTATCACTCATCAGCTGCAAATATCAACCAATACAAAAAAGAAGGCTTCTACTAGAGCAGCTTCACTAGACATGACAATATCCAGAAGTATGGAAAGAAAAGAAGAAATGCTTTAAGCCTCAATTTCGGTTTTTCACTTATAGTCTTGTTATAATGGAATCCTAAGAATAAAGTCTTCTCAAATGTTTCATTCAAAAATTCCACCGAGTGTGACTACCAACCAACGGTTCCTTGAAACAACAAAGTGCCACAAAAAGGCTACCATTTCCTCAAACTTGCTCCCAGAAGTTAACAATACGCAGCAATATTGCTATCTAGGGAGTACCTGGCACATGCGGCGTTTTCCGGAAAGGCGGCGCTTCTTGGCGGCGATGATGGCGGCCACCTTGGCAGAAACGGAGGAGGAGTCATTCTGCTTTCGGAGCTTCTTGCGAATCGATTTGTTCTTCTTCCTTCGGACAGCGTCCTCCCCCTTAGCCATTGCCACAATACAGTGAAAGCAATGCTCTCACAGTCGGAATCGGAGCAGCAAGTGGAAGTTATGCTCCCAGTTTGAGGGCGCGGCCCATGAACACATAAACGGCGCCACTAACCAAAGCGCCGATGTTGGCGGCGACTTGCTGGGAAGCACGAAGGATTTCTAGTATTTTTTTTTTTAAATTATATCTAACTGATATGTACATAACTTAAGGAATATTTTTTTATAAAATGAGATAAACTTTTTTATATATATTTACTTTATAAACTGTAAAAATATTTTTGAAACCATAGTTTGGTTTCTATCCAAACACTCCCTCAATCAAATATTCATATAAAATTCACATATTTGGCGGTTGTTAATTTGGTAGATTGGTAATAGAAATTATTGTCCCATGGATTATATCAAATCCGACCCCAAAACAAATGATTTACCTTATTGTTAATGCTTTATCTTTTTTTAGCCAGAAATAAATGCTTTATCAATTTATAAGTTATTTATTGTTTTGATATTTGTCATATTGTTAAGTATATAGGATGGTTGGAAAAGTAATATGGGAGGAATAAAGCTACGTTTAAATCAGATTCAGTGGGCTTAAAAACAAATTAACAGTTTGAATTTCAGTTTAATCCTAAATTTAAAATCCCAATCTATTTTATTTTTTATATTTATTTATTTTTTAGAGTAGTTTTTATAGTAGTTACACGTATTAAAGATTCCATCAAGTGATAGTCTTAGCTAATATACATAATTAACAAAGATATTCTAAAAAAGACAACAGATATTTATCACAAATAACTAATTTAACTAATTTTTTAATCTCCCCAAATTAGTCAACTAGGTATTATACTAAAAATTGAAGGTAGTATAAGAAATAATTAACTAATTTTAACAGATTAAAGAAATTTCTTAAGTTAGTTATTCATAATAAATAGGTACTATCTTTCCTTAAATACCATTATTAATCATGTATATTATTTAAAACTATCATTTGATAAAATCTTTAACAAGTGCAATTACTACAATGACTACTTTAAAAAATAAATAAATAAATATGAAAGACAAAATATATTAGAATCTTATATTTAGGATCAAAGTAAATATTAAACTAGCTATTATATTAAGAATCCGAGATAGTAGTATCAGGTCCTTAATATATAAGCTAGTTGACCAATTTGAGTATATTAAGAAAATTAGTTAAATTAGTTATTTATAATAAATCAGTGTTGTCTTTCCTAAAATATCCTTACTAATCATATGTATTAGCTAGAATTATTTTTTGATAAAACATTTAATATGTGTAATTATTATAAAGATTACTTTGTGAAAAAATAGATAAATATAAAAGACAAAAATTAATTAAAATCTTATATTTAGAATAAATTAAATATAAAATTAATCAAATTAAATGTGTATATATATTCTTTTTGGATACAGCAGAGGGCTTACAGCCTAAATCAAAATAACAACTAAGTTAGAATAAATCCCAGACTATCAGCGGGCACCAATTGCTTCAAATGCCTCGGACAAGTATGTAAAACAGAGGATCTAGATATCCCCCGCCTGGCCAAAGTATCTGCCACTTTGTTTTGTAATCTGGCAGTATGAGTGATTTTTAAATCCCAGGAATAATTGAGGAAGTTACGGACCTGGGTCATCAACAAATTGCTTCTATCATCACTGGCCACCTTCGCAGTCAAATTCCCAAGGCTTCGAGCATCCGACTCTACCATGACTTTCCTAAAGCCAAGATCCCAGGCAAATTATAGTGTTCTACAAATTAACTCTTACTACCTCTGGTTTTTAATATGAGATTTTTTTTTATTTTAATCTTAAATATAAGACCCCAATCTATTTTGTTTTTTATATTTATATATTTTTTTAGGTAGTCCTTCTAATAATAGTAGTTCTAACCAATACATTTGATTACTAAAGATATTTTAGAAAAGACAATACTTATTATAAATAACTAACTTAATTTCTTTTCTTAACCTCCTCAAATTAGTCAATTAGTTTTTATATTCAGGATATTAAATACTACCTCCAGTTCTTGATATAAGACCCCGTTTGACTTCTATGTTGGTCATAAATATAAAATTCCAATCCATTTTGTCTCTCATATTTACTCAATTTTTTCTAAGACAGTCATTATAGTTTTAACCAACATACTTTATTAGTAAGGATATTTAGAAAAGACAACACATATTTATTGCAAATAACTAACTTAACTTCTTTTCTTAATTTTCTCAAATTAGTCAACTGGCTCTTATAATTAAGATTGGAGGTAGTATTAGTATTAATTTTTTCCCCAAGGTAAACCAGTTTCTAAGATCTAAGGCCCAATATGTCTTTTTCATGCCAATCCGAGGCCCAACATGTCTTTTTTTTTGGTGAAAAACTGGTTCCAAATGGCTTTCTTTCTTTCCTTCCCTCCCCGCCCCCACCTTTTTGAGATACCTCATGGGCAGAGGATACAACTGGTTACAAAAGGCTTTCTTTCTTTCCTTTGTTTTTTCTTAGAAATCACGGGCTTGAAGCTAAGAGCTTCACTATTTAGTCATAAGCATCAAATCATTTAAAATTTTGACAAACCCATATGAGGTGGTCCAGATGGTCTGAGCTGACCCATGTTAGCAATTTTATTGGCTGATGAGCTAAGAGCCCATTTGGAATCGCAATCATGAGTGCTTATAAACATATTTTACATGAACTGAGATAAAAAAAATTTCACATACTTATATCTTATTTTGTAAATTATGATGCTTATGAGTCATTCTAAACATGAGCTAATTAAATGGGCAATATGTAAAACCTAATTAAACCAAACGGTCATGTTTAATGCCCAACGGTCAAAAGATCATTGGTCCCAAAGCGCCTCTCCCCCCCTCATTCCGAATCAGCAACCCTAGATCCGGCTTTCTTTAAATTCTCATCTTGTCCTCTGTCTCTTCTCTCAATGTTCACAGTTAGATCATAGATGGAGTGGGTCTGCTTCTGCAGCACGGAGTTGGACCTGAGAGTAAAAAGAAGGGGAAATCACAAATAAAGACCCTCAAATTAGCAAAATCACTTTATAGTCACCTGAATAAGCCAAATTACCATGAGGGACCGGGTCTCAAAGTGCAATTATGAAATCATGGCCAAATTACCAAAATACCTCTCTTTAATTTTTTTTTTTTTTAAAAAGAAAGCCACTGCCTCACCGGAATCCGGCCACCGGCGCCGAAGCTCTGGCGGCCGCTTCCGGCCACTGCCGGCGGGGTCCGGCCGTCGGAGCCGAAGGTCCGGCGGCAGCTTCCGGCCATTGCCGGCGGCCTTCCTTTGTTTTTTTTTTTTTTGCAACTGCTTTTTTTTAAAAATAGTGGGGGAAGTGAGGTTGGGGGGATTTGATCCCCCAACCTAATGCTTCCTAAAATAAGGAATGACCATTAAGCCAACAAATTTTTGTTAACATTATAATGTAAAAAAAAATATAAGTTAACTCATTTACTCTTGTTCCAGGTGATAACAACAATACATTTGGAAATAACAAGTTCTGATTGTAAAATAACACATCTGGAATAAAAATTTAACAATATGTTTTTTTTAATAACAATAAATTTTGTTGCAGGTAATAACAACAATACATTTAAAAATAACAAGTTCTTATTATAAGATAACAAGTCTGGGATTAAAATTTAACAACACGTTTTTTTTTTATAACAACACACTTTGTTTCAGGTGATAACAACATACATTTGGAAATAACAAGTTCTGATTGTAAAATAACAAGTCTGGAATAAAAATTTAACAATATGTTTTTTTTATAACAATAAATTTTGTTGCAGGTAATAACAACAATACATTTAAAAATAACAAGTTTTGATTATAAAATAACAAGTTTTGAATTAAAATTTAACAACACGTTTTTTAATAACAACACACTTTGTTTCAAGTAATAACAACAATACATTTAAAATAACAAGTCTAGGATTAAAATTTAACAACACATTTTTTATAACAATTAATTATTTTATACTTTTGAAAAATAAATTATTTATAACTTATAAAAAATATTTTTAATATATTTATTTCTCTAAAAAATACTTTTTAATCTATATATCTATACAACTCATTATAAATCAAACTACTTCTTATAAATTATAAAGTATTTATAATTAGGTATTTTAATCTATTAATCATAGTATAAATTTTATATTATTTCATTCTTTAAATATTAAAAATAGTTTTTATATTTAAAGAATAAAATAGTATTTTTAATTATAAATTAGAGATAAATTTCATTTATAAATTTAAGCAGTCAAAAATATTTTTAATCCATAATAATTGTACTATTTATAATTTATAAGAAGTAGTTTGATTTATAATAAGTTGTATAGATATATAGATTAAAAAAAATTTAAAAAGTGTGTTGCCATTTTCCCTAAATTTTATTTATAAATTTGAACAATAAAAAAGTATTTTTAATCTATAAAAAATTATACTTCAAGTTCTAATTATAAATTGGAGATAAAAATTATTTTTTTAGCAAATTAAATAGATTACAAGTACTTTTTATAAGTTATAAATAATTTATTTTCCAAAAGTATAAAATAATTAATTGTTATAAAAAAAAAGTGCTGTTAAATTTTAATGCCAGACTTGTTATTTTATAATCAGAACTTGTTATTTCCAAATGTATTGTTGTTATCACCTGAAACAAAGTGTGTTGTTATAAAAAAAATGTGTTGTTAAATTTTAATCCCAGACTTGTTATCTTATAATCAGAATTTGTTATTTTTAAATGTATTGTTGTTATCACTTAAAACAAAGTGTGTTGTTATAAAAAAAAACGTGTTGTTAAATTTTAATCCCAAACTTGTTATTTTATAATAAGAACTTGTTATTTTTAAATGTATTGTTGTTATTACCTGCAACAAAATTTATTGTTATAAAAAAAAACATATTGTTAAATTTTTATTCCAGACGTGTTATTTTACAATCAGAACTTGTTATTTCCAAATGTATTGTTGTTATCACCTGGAACAAGAGTAAATGAATTACTTTTTTTTTTTTGCATTATAATGTTAATAAAAATTTGTTGACTCAATGGTCGTTCTTTATTTTGGGAAGCATTAGGTTGGGGGATCAAATCCCCCAACCTCACTTCCCCCACTATTTAAAAAAAAAAAAAAGCAGTTGCAAAAAAAAAAAAACAAAGGAAGGCCGCCGGCAGTGGCCGGAAGCGGCCGCCGGACCTCCGGCGCCGGTGGCCGGATTCCGGTGAGGCAGTGGCTTTCTTTTAAAAAAAAAAAATTAAAGATGGGTATTTTGGTAATTTGGCCATGATTTCATAATTGCAATTTGAGACCCGATCTCTCATGGTAATTTGGCTTATTCAGGTGACTATAGAGTGATTTTGCTAATTCAAGGGTCTTTATTTGTGATTTCCCCTAAAAAGTATGCAACACGCAACAACATTAGAAGCTGACCATTAAGCTTGCATACAGGATCGTTGAAGTTCATATATACTATCCTCAATCCTTAATATAAGAATTAGTTTGACATTCAATTTGGTTCTAACTATAATACCCTAATCTATTTTGTCTCTTATATTTATTCATTTTTTTCAAAGTAGTCCTTATAATAACTGCACATGTTAAACGTTTTATCAAATAGTAGTTTTAACTAGTGCATATAAATAGTAGGGGTATTTTAGAAAAGAGAACACATATTTATTACAAATAACTAACTTAACTAATTTTATTAATCTACTCAAAGCAGTCAACTAACTCTTATATTGAGTATTAGAGGTAATATGTCCGTATGTGCAAGAACTCTATTCACATGCTCCTTCGAAGGATGCTGGGGTGAATAAAAATGTGGGTAAACTGAGGCTGATTTAGAGGCCTGAACATAAGATTTAGAGTTGCAATAATATTCTTGGAATATGTGGCTTGAGTTTGAATAAGTGGCTTGTTAAGAAAATGACAATGCTCTAATGGAAATAAATGTTTGTGTGATGCTTAATGTAGTCTTACTAGGCTCAATTAATGAAAATTATTTCCTCACATCCTTAATATAAGAGTTTGTTTAAATTTTATTTTGATCTTAAATATAAGACTCCAATCCGCTTTGTCTCTCATACTACCTCTGATCCTTAATATAAGAGCTCATTTGACTTTTATTTTGGTCCTAAATATAAAACCCAAATATATTTCGTTTCTCATATTTATCCATTTTTTTTCAAGGTTGTCTTTGTAATAATATTAGTTCTAGTCAATATACTTAATTAGTAATGATATTTTAGGAAGGAAAACATCTATTTATTACAAATAAACTAGTTTCCTAAATCTTCTTAAATTAGTCTATTAGCTTTTATATTAAAGACAGGAGGTAGTATTATTCATTTTTTTTCTAAAGTAATCCTTATAATAATAGTAGTTCTAACCAATAAACTTGATTAGCAAAAGACAACACCTATTTATTACAAATAATTAACTTAACTAATTTTTTTAATCTATTCAAATTAGTTAATCAGTTTTTATATTAAAGAGTGGATGTATGATATCATTTGATGCCTAACGTAGGTGAGCATAAATATAATTGTGGTCAATTCATGAGGGACGTTCGGAGGAAAAGGGATAACAAAAACTTGTCCGTGCTCGAAGTTGTGTCAGCGGCAGCACTCAAAACATATATATAATAATTCGGCTATGGCATCCACAGATTGAATTGGCCAGAGATGATGAAATTGGGCATGTTCCGCGTCGGAATCTATTGAGTGGGTGGATGGAACATGCGATCACCAATGACCATATTACGTGATGGAAATACTTCTGTTTAATGGAAATTGAAGAACCAAGAAATTAATTGAAGTGTGTTCCATTATTTTATGCAATTCAATATTATGGTGTAAACTTTAATAGACTTTGCTTTTTTTGGAAGTAATAGATACTTGATAATCAAATAGATGAGTACAATTATTTGAACACATCTATGATTCATGTATATATGTTTCTAATTATTTTATTTTTATGGGATGTAATATTTGGATATAAAATTTGAATTTGATGTGTTGTAACAGCTGAGATTGAGTATAGTGAAATGGGATAATCTCTCATAACGCGGCGAACTAATTTTTGAATTCTTATTGAGAGAAGTACCTACATTTAGTGCCAATCGTGTCTCGAATAGGATTGCTTCTAATAAAAAGATATGCATAACAAAAAAAATTGATGTGTTAGCATATGTGTAAAAAAGCTTTAAATGTTCAAATCAAAATTTACTTGACGAGAAATTGGACTATTGAAGTATCTAAAATGGGTCAATGGCCGCTCAGTGACAGGAAAACTTTCATGTAAATAGAAAATGGTGGTTCAGTTCTACTTATAATCTCAAGCCATCAATATATTTTTTTTAATAAAACAAATTTAAAATGTGTTTTATTAGGCAAGTAAATCCAGGATCATTTGGCCAATATTGGGATTTTATGGGAACATCATGCCCCACTTGTTATCTTTATGATACAAGGATATCTTTAAAAATATTGATGTCCTAGTGTTATTAGGAATAGTCAAAATTGCTCCATTAAATATCAACAATTTCTCTAATATAAAAATTCAACTTGGCATAATGATTGATAGGTATTTTAAGTTGTGCATAAAAATATATTTAGCTGGAATGCGTCTAGTCAGTCTTTTTAATATTTATAACACTCTTTGAATGAAATTAAAACAATCTTAAATCTTTTCATATGTTGGGAAGGTGTTTTCATGTAAATATAATGACAAATATAAAACATTCTTGTAACGTCAATAAGGTCAAATTATAAATCGGTGAGTGATACTTAACCTTTATGATCATAAGAGAGATAATTTATTTATCAAACCTTTCTAATAATAGTTTGGAAAAATCTCAAATGTTTCCTACACTTTAATAACAATTGATTATACTTGAAAAAACAAATAAGAACACATTTTTATAGGAATTCTTAATTTCAGATTTTGAAATTCAAGAATTTTTTTTTGAAATTTTTCCTAATTGTTTTTCTATAAAATATAAATAATTACTCAGCAATACTGTCTTGTTTGACACAATATCTATCTATTTGAAGTAACAAAAGATGGCGAGCGGATTAAAATTAAACAAGTAAAACTAGTCAAATTAAACCACAAATTCATTTTACTAACCAATATTAATATTAATATTGACTATTAATTAGAAACTTTTCCAATTCGTTATATTTCCCTGTGATCTTTTTGTTTTTGATTTGAAAATGACCTCATTACGTGGTGGGAATACTTAGTTATTGTTTAATGGGAATTCAAGAAATTAATTAAAATGTGGGAAGAAAAGTCCAAGTTGAAAATCCAAAGCACATATGAAAGCCATAGTGCATGCACACCTAAGCCACCGATTCTGATTCTGGACTTTAATAAATTTAATCTAAAGTGCTTTAGCCCAAAAAAAAAAAAAAAGAAGCAGCATTATTAGTCTTTATTTTGGCCATATTATTTTTATCAGAGAGAATTGCTGAAAAATTCTCATGACAAAATTTAACGGGTGCAACTCACATATTTTTTTTAGTTATATATAAATATTTTTCATTTTATAAACAGCTAAAAATAGTTGTATAGAGTTGGTAAAAAAAAATTACATCCATTAAAAATATGTTTAACCTCAATTCCTAGATAAATTTAAGATTAAAAATATGTTGAACCTCAATTCCTAAATAAATTTAAGATGCTTTTGAGCAGTAAATTTTATAATGGATTTTTTTTCTGGGGAACAGGTTTTCGTTATTCTTATTAAGGTAAATACCGACGGGTGGTGGCCGACCTGACTTTTCAAACTCAACTTTTGGAATTAATTATGTGAAACACGTGCTTGACATTATGGACCGCTTTAATTAGTTGGCCTAGCTCACGATGTTTACATATATCCAGGGATACTTTGGAAGATCATTATATGGTTATATTCCTTTCACAATCAACCGTTATTTTAATCTTTTAAAATTATGTATTTCATTTTTCTTTATTTTTTCCCTCTCTTCATTTCTTTGAGTTTTGCTATGATCCTCTATTAAATCTAAAATTTTATTTTACCCTCATCTTTAATTTTAATAATTTTATCTGGTTTAATAAGATCAATTCCTCAGATAATTACTTTACCTAAAATTTTAATTTCATTTTTTATTTTATATGATTTCCTTTAATCCAGACACAATTCATTTGTGGCTCATAGAAATTAACAATTGTGCAGTTTGGTTTGGAGTGTTTCTATATAATTGCCTGTGTGTGTGTGTGTGACTAAAAAAAATAGAATTGATAATGAGGAATTGAGTTCCATGCGTGGGGTTGACTCACATTAAAAAAAAAAAAAAAATTGGGGGAAAAGTATGGAAGTAATTATTGGATTAAATATCAAATTTATTCAAGAACAACATAATTACTATCTCTGGTCCTTAATATAAGAACTAGTTTAACATTCAATTTGATCTTAAATATCAAACCCAATTTACTTTGTTTCTCATATTTATTTATTTATTTTTAAAGTAGTCCTTATATTAGTTTCACATGTTAAATGTTCCATCAAATGATAGTTTTAATTAATATATTATTAGCAAGAGTATTTTAAAAGATAACATTTATTTATTACAAATAACTAACTCAAAAAAAATTTTAATCATCATGACATGCAATAACCTCCTGTAAATATGTTATTTAGTTAAAGGGAGACCTGTGTACCTGCAATTAATTATTAGTCACTAAAGAAAGTCCATTTTATTCTGTTAAAACTCCACACATGTCTCCATATATATAAAAAGAATAATAAAATTTCAATCAGAGACATATATCAAATATTTACAAAATTACGCAACTATTCTTATATTGGTAACAAGGCTTCGATTTATATCGTGTTACGATATTATTGGTTTTTTTTTTGTTGGTATTATTCATTATATTAATTTTGATCTGCTGGACTGACTTTAATTTCTTTTGTGCCCCCCACGTCTTTAATATGAAAACCATTTGTGGAGGTTTTGTTTACTTTCATTCAAAAAAAGGAAAAATAAAAGGCTGAAATGTGCATGCACGGACTTTTAATATATGGTCTAGGTACAGGCTGGATCTGGTCAACAGGTCAACTTTTCTGGAGGACATATATTAATAGAATTTGATGTCTTTTATTTTCTTTTTTGAATAATACAGCAGTTTAATTTGACTTCCACTTTCATACTTGCTTAGACAAGCCACCTAAATAATTATCATGTCCCACCACCCTTTTTTTTCTAATCATTATATTCCACCACATTCATACAGTACCCCTCACGCACGCGCGCACGCGCACACACATATATGTTGTGATTTTTTTGGTATGAAAAAAGTCCAGCATAGGTCCTTTCAAAAACAGTTTTACTATCGTGGTCTAAAAAACATCATAATTTATAAAACATAAAGTAAATATAGGAAAAAATTTTATTTCAATTTATATAAACGCAGTTATAATTGTTTCTTAAAACTTAAAAGCAGCTCCAAATAAATGCTAACAAGACCCTCATATCGATAATAAAATTTAGGGATAATTGATCTCCGAGTCTTTATAGCTTCATCTAATTTTTAATTAGGTCTCTATAAATTTTTTTCTTTTTATCAGTCTCTTTACTCTCTTATGTTTTTAATTAGGCCCTTCTATTTTTTTTTTTATCAAGTCCTTATAATTTTACTTATTTTTTAATTAGGTCCTTCATAGTTTTAAAAAAATTATTTATTAATTTTATTCTTTAAAATTAATTTCATCTTTAAATTAATAATTATATAATTAGACAAAATAATTAATATAATTATTTAGTAATTAATAATTAATCAGAATAATCAATTATACTTAACTATAAATTATTTATAATTATATTCTAATCTTAGAAAATTTTATTATTATAATTTGAATTTTATAATTATAAAAATTAGAATTGAAAAATAAATAATATATATGTTTAACTAAAAGTTTAAAAGAACATTAACATAAGATTATTATAATAATTTATTATTTATAGAATATTATTATTTATAGAATATAGAATAAAAACTACAAGGATCTAATTAAAAATAAAGTAAAACAATACGGATGATAAAAAAAAATTATAAGGACCTAATAAAAAACATGTGAAAGTATAAGGATCTGATAAAAAAAAAAACTATAGGGACCTGATTAAAAACTGATTGGAACTATACAGACTTGCATATTAATTATCCCTAAAATTTAAACTCACAATTTTGTGAGTTATAAGTCAACTCTTTATTGCTTGATTAATCTTTATTATCATAGTTTAATAAATTCTTTTATAGTACTATCTCTGGTTCTTAATATAAGAGCTAATTGACTAATATGAGTAGATTAAGGATATTAGTTAAGTTGGTTATTTGTAATAAATATATGTTGTTTTTCTTAAATTATCATTACTAATTAAGTGTATTGGTTATAACTATTATTACTGTAAGGACTATTTTAAAAAGAAATAAATATAAGAGACAAAGTGGATTGAGATTTTATATTTAAGACTAAAATAGAAGTCAAATGAGTTCTTATATTAAGTACTACCTCCGGTCTAATTATAAGAGCCAGTTGACTAATTTGAGGAGATTAAGGAACTAAGTTGAATTTGTTATTTGTCCTAAATAGGTGTTGTCTTTCCTAAAATATCCTTGCTAATCAAGTGTATTGACTAGAACTATCATTGTTAGAAGGGTTACTTTGGAAAAAAAATATAAATATGAGGATTAAAGTGGATTGGGGTCTTATATTTAGGACCAAAATAAAAATCAAATAGGGTCTTATATTAAGGATCGGAAGTAGTATTTGTTATCAAAAGTTTAATAATACTTTCATAGTACTTTCTAATATATTTAATTTTTACATAAAAAATTTATTAGTACACATTCAACGATAAACCAGAACAGTGCCAGAGAGGACATGGGGAATTTCCTAAAAGGCGAAGTCGTTTAGTGCATGTGCGCCATTGAACTAGTTGCACTTTTTTTTTTTGAGCTGAAGAACTAGTTGCACTTTTAAAAAAAGGTCAAGTCTGCAAATATATTCCAAACGCTTTTATTATTTTATAGAAGTCCTTCTTTGACTGAGAAAGCGAAGAATACATAAGTTGCTTCTGCATTTAATCCAAAGGCATCAGTCTTTTTCAATATTGGGTCAACCTGCCATGTATTGGTCTTCTTCAGTTGTATATATACAGAAACAGCCCAGAAAGAGAGAGGAAAAGAAATAATATCTGAGAGAGCAAGCTTCAAACAAAGATGGGAACTGCTGTTCTTGAAGCTGTGACTGTGGAATTGCCTGCAAGTGTTGTTGACAAGGAAAACAGCCATATCACTCCTTCTGATCCACAGGAACTTGATGCGGGAGCTCTCTTTGTTCTCAAATCTAGAGGTTAGTTCGCTTTTTTACACTTTCGATTTCTGTAATAAGATGATTAAGAAGTCGGGTGTTTTTCAGATTGGTTCGGCATTTCTGTTATAAATGAATCGTTCGAGTGTTCTAGTTCCAATTGTAATGAAAGAGAAATTAAGTCCTACGTTGAAAACTTGAACTTCTGATACAGAGTTTGAAGACGTTCAGTCTTCAAAAGATTATGAATCAGAGTCGTCTGCATAGTGTCTGTATTTTTGTAATGAAGAAGAAGAAAAACTAGAAACTGGGTAGAACGCGGTGTCCAGAATCAGAAAACCATACACAAGCAAACAACTGGATTGCAAGTGAAACTAGAATATGTTAGAGATTATCTTTCCCAACGATTTTGAAAATCTGCAAGTGATTCAAATAGAACACTGATGATCAGTTTGTGATCTGAACAAGCCCAGCTGGGATCAGAAGCAAGAAAGAGTTAATTTTGATGAAAAGCTCCGAAAATGTCTCGCTCTTTGTCTGCCCAGAAAAGAAAAACGAACTATTACTCGATGATAATAACGCCCTCTAGAAGAGTAAATCAACCAAGTTATTTGTGAAAACGAATAATCTGTGTGGAATTCAACTGATATTCAGTTTCTCGGGGATATTCATATTAGATGACTTAGTCCAGTCTCAAAGAGTTGATTTTTCTGGGCGTTTTTCTTACGTTATACCTGTCCGATTCTCCAGAGAAGAAAACGGGTATGAACTATATGTGATTCCCAATAAGTTACAAGCTTCAATATTATTCCAGACTAATTTTCTGCCATGAAATATTGAATCTCTAATATATTTCTTTTCTGAGAATAATATACACGCATATATGTGAAATGAATCTGAGATGATGAGAGAATATATATACATGTTACACAGGATCATGGTTACACAGCGGGTATCATTTGACGACATCGATAGTTGCTCCAGCACTTTTGATTCTTCCATTCTCGTTCAGCTTATTAGGATGGGTTGGTGGAATTGTGTGTTTGGTTCTAGCTGGTCTCGTCACCTTTTATTCATACAACCTTTTATCTGCTGTCTTGGAGCACCATGCTCAGCTTGGCCGTCGCCAGCTTCGCCTCAGAGATATGGCCAGGGACATTTTAGGTATCTTCTTTCTTTTCTTTCTTAGTATATGTCCACTCACTATAAGTTCCAACATCAACTCTCTCTCTCTCTCTCCCTCCTATAAAGCTGTTTGGTTTAAGGTTTTTACTGTGATAAAACACTAACTCAAGACCCATTCATGTATAATCTCTACATTAGCAAGTGAAACATGAAATGCTATGAAAATTATACCCTTACTTGTTATCCTTCAGAGGTGTGAATTATTATAGTGTGATTTGATATAAAGTTTATGTTTTATATTAATGACATTGATATTGATTTAACTGATCGATGCAGGACCACGATGGGCCAAATATTACATAGGCCCACTTCAGTTTGCTATTTGTATCGGTACTGTTGTTGGTGGGCCTCTTGTGATTGGGAAAAGCCTTAAGGTTAGAAGGTCAATTATTTTCCTATCACATTATTATAATCAAATTTTGATCCATTCCATTTTCTCTTCATTAATTAACAAAAATTTGCATGTTTTATTAAACATTTCAAATTTTGCTTTGTGGCAGTTTATTTACACGCTGTACAACCCAACAGGATCGATGAAGCTGTATCAATTCATTGCGATAAGTGGGGTGGCCACATTGGGGATAGCTCAGATTCCATCATTTCACTCTCTAAGGCACTTGAATCTTCTTTCTCTTTTTCTCTGTCTGGCTTATAGCGCTTGTGTCACAGTTGGTTCCATATATATCGGTAAGCAATGAAATGAATCAAACACACAAAAACAATATAGCAGCAAACTTGTTATATTTAATCACACATGTCTTCTTGTTTTTTGCTGTTTCAGGTCATTCCAAGCACGTACCCACCAGAAACTATTCAGTCCAAGGGAGTAGTATAGACCAACTCCTTGGCGTCTTCAATGGCATTTCAATCATTTCCACCACTTACGCATGTGGTATCATTCCTGAAATACAGGTAAGAATGTCAAAAAGTCCCAGCTGTTAAGTTTATCATCAATTAAATCGTTGCTATGACTACAAGTTCAAAAGTAGAGCCAATTCCGAAGAGCTAACCAGTTGGGAAAAAACCTTTTGAACTTATAATAAACCCCAGTTCTTTTGTAAGACTCCCTGACGTCGAAGGTATATACTCCATTCAGCCTCTTTGCAGGTCATAACCCTCTCTGGGTAGTCTTCTCTTTGAACATTAACTTCTCAATGAAAGCACAAATGTTTCGAGTACAAGTTCAAAGAGAGAACCTATCCCAAAAGACTAGCTATGGCTTATTGGGAGAAAACTCATTGAACTTATAAACTTCACACAAATCTATAAACTTTCTATGTATTTGGATATATATCAATTTGAAGGCTTAAAACCAGATGGCTACTTTTGTTAAACTGGTTTTTGCTCCTCAAACCTCATTTGTTCCCAATGCCATTTTCTACAACTGATATCCATACATGTACTTATTATCATGACATGCATGTAGATATGTCTTTGAACAACTGATTGCATAGTCAGTGATAGTAATGTTCATCATTTGATATATGTTAATGTGCAGGCAACAATAGCACCGCCGGTGAAAGGAAAGATGTTCAAAGGACTATGTTTATGCTATTCAGTGGTAGTCACAAATTATTTTAGCGTTGCAATATCAGGATACTGGGCATTTGGAAGTCAAACTCATCCAACCATTATTGCTAGCTTCATGGGAGATGGAGTACACAAGCCTTTGCTTCCCAAGTGGTTTCTGTTGATGACCAACTTATTCATTCTTGTCCAAGTACTAGCAGTCACCGTGGTAAGAACTTGTTCACTTTCTAATCATTCCTCACTTTATCCATTTCAATTCATAAACTTCTTACAGTAACCTTTTCAAAGTTATGTTGGTAAAACATGTTAGTATATATCAATACACGCACTTGCGCATTTTTGAACTGATACAAAACTATTACTTTGATGATGTTGCAGAGCTATATGCAGCCAACAAATGAGTTGTTTGAATCGATGTTTGGGGACCCGACCAAGGGAGAGTTTTCACTTAGGAATGTTGTGCCAAGAGTGATTTCAAGGTCATCATCAGTGTTGGTAGCCACACTATTGGCTGCAATGTTGCCATTCTTCCAAGACATAACGGCAATTTTTGGTGCATTTGCGGTCATTCCTATAGACTTCATTTTGCCAATGGTTTTCTTCAATCTTACCTTCAAGCCCTCTAAACGTAGTCTCATCTTTTGGGTCAACACCGTGATAGCTTTAGCATCCTCAGTTTTGTTTGCAATTGGCGCAATAGCATCAATTAGACAGATGGTTCTTGATGCCAAAACGTACAGTTTATTTGCTGACGGATAGAGAAACAATATATACGTAGAGTTTATCAGTCCATATTATTATTGGTTTTCAAGGTTCTGGTTTAGCAGTGGAAGGAGAGTGATGAAGTTCAGATTTTGTTCAACTCTTGGAGAGTCTCAGATTTTTGGAGGGATTTGATCAAAGCCAGAACTTGGGGAAGCCTTCTTCACTCTACCATTGTAACAAATGGGAGAAATGGAAAAATACAGGTGCATGAAGGGCACATTTGAACCAGGTTAGATCATATTGAATAACAAGGTTTTGCAAGTTTGGTTAAGGTCCGGATAAGTGTGAGCAAGATTGGAATTCTTTTGGGTAAGGTTTGGCAAGCTTTTGGTTAGAAAGATCTGCTTGCAAATGCAAACCAGACTGAAGAATCATGTGTATTGAACCTAATTCGATGGCAAGAGGATCATACAAGATGTGGCGAGGCCATTAATACGTGCGTTAGCTAGAGATGGCAAAGTGAATGAAGAAGCCTGCAGATTCTTGTTAACTCTAGACTGGGAGGTTTTAATGAATGTCCCAAAATTTTGGCCAAGATTTTACACATTGATATAGAAGACGGTTTTGATCAAGCTCCACATTCTTTGTAAATTAATTCTTTTTTCTCACGTATATATATTATTATTATTAAGTATTATAGGAGTGAGAAAATGAATGAATTATTCATCATGTTAAGTTCTCTAACCATACGTGGCTGTGTGTTTTTTTTTATATGTGGATTTATAATTATAATTGAATGCTATTAAGTGTTAATATTTCAAAAACAAAACACATAGTTATGTGTGATTGAAAAACTTAATATAATATACATAAAGAACTTGGGATAAGTATTGCCCATATTTAAATACGTGTAAGAATACTCAGTTATCTATCCTAATCAACTTCAAATGAAAAGAAGAAAATTACGGTAAATAAAAAGGAGAGAGAAACTAATAACAAATCATAATAACTTTAAATAACCTACTTCTTTGATCATTAATATAGAACCTAATTAAAAAGTTGATTTTAATTCTAAATATAGAATCTCTTTTTCATATTTACTAATTCTTTCTTAAATTACTCCTATTAAATAATTAAATACCCCAATAATACATATTACTCATTAATAATACACTTATATATTTTATAAAGTGAGTGAGTACTTTGATTTGATTTGATACGGTGACTTTGATTTGAAAAGTGAGTGAGTATTTATTACTCAGTAATTCCACACATACATTAATCTTCCGTTTTATATTTTTAAAAAATAATTTAAAAATTTTTTTAAATGAATATTTTCATACAAATACCCATTCAAGGTGATTGAATTTTTTATCTTCGAAGAATAGCATGATAAAATATTAATCATATTAACGCATTTATGGTCTAAATTTTTTTTTTTGAAATGTTAGTTTTTTAAAAGAAGTTTGAATTGAGGGTATTTTAAAAAACATATGCCATATCTATGATTATTACTTAACTAACTTTTTTAGTTTAATCAAAATAATTAAATAGGTTTTATATTAATGACAAAAAAAGTAATTATATTGTAGGTAGGTTGTTGTTTTCAATTTCCTATTAACATCGAATATGTGCATGCATGGAGTTGGCCGGTCAACTTTTCTAAGGGAAAACCATATTGAAAGTACCTATACTTTCTCTTAATTTTTAATTTGGTACCTATGTGTTTTTTTTCCCTTTAATTAAACATTTAATTTTATCTTTTTAGCAACATTAGCTCTTATAACTTTATTCTATTGATATTTTTAGTCTCTACATAAGGATTAATGATGTTAATAGAGGAAAAATAAAGATTTAGTTAAGAACAAAAAACACATAGGTACCAAATTGAAAATTGAAAAAAAGTATAAGTACCTCCAATATAGTTTTCTCACTTTTCTAATGAAAGACATAAATAATCGATGTATTTGGGCATTCAACGTTCAACGTTTCTTTTTGTTGCTTTTAGAATAATATAATATAATACAGCAGTTTATTGTGACTTCCATGTATATATGCCTATCAAGCTAGTATGCTTTATATAAGCCATCTAATGATAAAGACTTGCAAAAGTATATATCTAATATTTTCATCGACTGCTTTTTAAAGTAACGAATTAAAAGATATCCAAATCCAAAGTATATATATGCTCAATGAACACATTTGGAATGGTCAAATCATATCTATGTATATATAAGCATTAAATTAATACCCATATGCTCATCTACATATATACAAAATCACATATTTGATTGGGCCACCTTGGATCTTATTATTTGTGAGAGAAGGGAAAAGCTGTAGGACAAGAAGTAACAATTTCATGGAAAGCCCATATTAAATTTCTTTTAATTAATTAATTTGAGTAGATTAAAGAAGTTAAATACATTACTTAATGCATATGATATTATATCCTTAAAATATCTTTATATAACATTAGATTATATATTAGTTCCCAAGTTAGATAAATTATATAATTTAAGATAAAATAGATTAATTTCATACATTTAGGACCAAAACCGTTTTTAACTATATATAATTCTTATATTTTGGACCGGATAAGTGTTGTTCATGACTCATAAATTAAATAATATGATATGAAAACTAAGCACAAATAGTATTAGATAATACATTATCCAAGGCAAATTTTCTTAGCGTGCATCCTTTGTCCTATTCAATATTTAGCCTTAAGCATTAAATTAATACCCATATACGCATCTACATATATACAGAAACTTACCGACGCATTTGATTGGGCCACTTTGGCTCTTATATGCAAGATTGTCAAACTCGTGAGTTTAAACAAAGTCGTGATAATAATATAAACTCGGATCATAAACTCAGATCGTAAACCTGTAAGAATTTACTTTTATTAATAAACTAATATTAAAAATATATAATCAAATAATTAATATATAAAAAATGAGAACAATTTCATTTAAATATATTCTAAATTGAAATTATATCCATTAATGTTCATAATTTATCACATTCAACAAAGAAATTTTTATAAAATTCATATATAAAGTCATTAAATATAATCAAATCCAAAAATTTAGCACGAGTTTAAAAGCGAGTTGACATGATTTTACAAGCTAAAAATGTAAAAACGGTAAATTCAATAAATGACCACGTAAGTTTAACCGAGTTTATTGTTATCATGAGTTTACAAATAAATCGACACAATTTTGTTAATTAAAAACGTAAAAACGTTAAACTCGTAGAGTCAACTTGCGAGTTTGACAACAGTGCTTATTTGTGAGAGAAGGAAAAAGTTGTAGGACAAGAAGCAGTAAATTTATGGAAAGCCGATATTAAACTTCTTTTATAAAAAGCTAATTAATTAATTTGGATAAATCAAAAAAAATTAAATGAGTTACTTAATTCTGAGGTATATGACATTGCATTCATGAAATATCTCTATACAATATTAGATTATATATCAGCTTTTTTAAGTTAGATAAGGTACATAATTTAAGAAAAATTATCATGAAAAATAAAATGGATTAATGTCATACATTTAGGATCAAACCAATTTCTTAACTATATGTAAGTCTTATATTTAAGACTGATGCACACAAATTGTGAATAACACAAGTGCACTTGTTAATCAAGTAATAAAAAGTAAGTATAGAGTATTGTTCTCACAGAAAATCAGATAAAATAGTGTTTAGAAATTGAAGTTTCTATTTTCAATTAAGTTAAGCAAGCTGAATTATGGTTGATCGGATAAAAAGAATGAAGACAAAAAAAATTCATGATTAAAAGTAACCTAAAGTTACTAATCCCTTACTAGTTTCATAGACTTTTATTTTTATTTAACTAATTAGTCTCAATATTAATTTAGTTAATATAGAGTATTTATAGTTAAAAGTGTCTTTCAATCCACTTATAACCATTTTCTAAGTAATAAGGTTATGTCTAACTCAAATCTTTAAGAGGATAAATTAATTTCACTCTTCATCAATTATATGGAGCTCCCAGATATATTTCTATCCTACTTGTAAATCAAATAAAAATCTAATTCCATATTAGTAAATCCTAGAGCCTAATTAAAATTTCTTTCGTCAAAGCTAATCTTAATGTTCAAACTCAATGTTCAAACTCATATTTAATAAACACCAAACATTAAATAGATAAATCAAAACAGGATTAATTAGTCAAAATTAACATCAAACATAATTAATTAAATGAAAACAAAGTCTAGTTCATAGGTAAGTTCATAATTACTCCATATTAAAGAAAAGAGCTATACACGGCTAAAATAAAATCCATAACGCGAAAGAATGAAAAAGAATGAAGAATCAGAGATGAAAGCTTCGCTGCTGTCCCTCTAACTTCTCGTTGCCGCCAAGAGTCTTCTCTGTTTGATGTATCTCCGCCTCTCCGGTTTCTATTTAATCCCTTGAATCTACCGCCTCTTATTCATATATCTCTAATATAATATATATTCTTCTGGTTTATTCATATATCTCTAATATAATATATATTCTTCTGGTTCTTAATATAAAACCTAAT
Source organism: Neltuma alba (assembly GCF_004799145.2). Taxonomy (NCBI): domain Eukaryota; kingdom Viridiplantae; phylum Streptophyta; class Magnoliopsida; order Fabales; family Fabaceae; genus Neltuma; species Neltuma alba. The sequence continues at coordinate 8,228 of NW_021634549.1, read as the reverse complement.
TATTGAGTTAATTTGTTTCCAAATATAAGACTTTTTTTTATATTTATCAATTTTTTCTAAATTACTTCTATGAATACTCTCTTAATTATAATTAAGTAAAAAAATGGAGGAAGAATATTAAGAAAAATAATTATGGTGTTTTAAAAAAACATATTATATTTTTATAATTAACTAACTTATCTAACTTTTTTAATCTAATCAAATTAGTTAAATAAGCCTCATATTAAGTACAGAAAGAATATTATAATATGTTATATCATGATTGATTTGCCTTGCGTTACTGTTGCTTGCAATATCCACGGTTATCCTCTTGTCTCCTTTCTTTCTTTCTTTCTTTCGGTAAAGATTTTGTCTCCTTTCTTGTACTGTACAGTATTCAATATAATATAATATATTATATTACAATTGATTTGGTCCGTGAATCCACTTGCCTCACATCTCTCCACCCCTTTATGTCCTTCAAGATAATATATTATATCATTATCTTGGGTATTTAATATAAGATTCTGTTTAACTTTTATTTTGATCATAAATATAAGATCCCGATTCATTTTATTTCTTATATTTATATATATTTTTTCCAAAGTAGCAGTTCTAACAATGATATTTTAGAAAAAACAACACCTATTTAGGACAAATAACTAACTCAACTTATTTCCTTAATCTCCTCAAATTAGTCAACCGGTTCTTATAATTAGAATTGGAGGTAGTATATCATAATTGATGATCAGCTCCTTCCATGAACTTGGCGCCTCTCTCTTAATATACGTGTGTATATATTTATATTTGTTGCAAATGTTGCTTTTTTCTCAATAATTTTATATATCTTGCATTAAAAATAATACTACCTCTAGTTCTTAATATAAAACCTCATTTGACTTTTATTTTGGTTCTAAATATAAGATATCAATCTATTTTATCTCTTATATTTATAAATTTTTTTCAAGATAATCCTTCTAATAATAGTAGTTCTAACCAATACACTTGATTATCAAAGATATTTTAGAAAAAAAAATTCTTATTTATTACAAATAACTAACTTATTTTCTGAATCTCCTCAAATTAGTCAACTGGCTCTTATAATTAGGATATGAGGTAGTGAAAGATTTGAGTAGATTTTATACAAGATCACCTTTTATTCTATAATTGATTTAATTAAAAGAAGAAAAATTAATAAAAAAATGGTTAAATAGGTATAAATTATTCACAGATTTTACTAAATATATTTCAAATTCTATACTTATTTAATTATAAAAATAATCATTATCAAATTCCTCTACACTTAAACTTTTGCATTCCTGAGAAAAATTAATCTAAAATAGAAAGTACTTAAGAAGAGAGAGAAATTAAATTTACTAAGAAACTATAAAAATTAAAGTAGACAGAATTTAGGAACCAAGTTTACAATTCAAGTCAATCACATATGAGGAAACTCATATTAAGATAATAACTAAAACTATATATAAAACTAACTTCTTAACTATATTTAACTCTTATAGTCATGATTCATGACTTATAAATTGAATAATATGATGTGAAAACTAAGCACAAATAGTATTAAATAATTATCCAAGTCAAATTTGCTTACACTGCATCTTTGTCCCACTCAAAACTTACCCTTGAAAAAAGATAACTCGACGGCGTCCTCAATTTTCCTCCAGAGAACTTTAACATCGCTCCTTTTCAACAGTGAGGGACAACCTGCCATGATTGTTTCTTGTTAATTATTTATTTCCTTGTCATTGCCTATTATATCCATATCATAAATGGTTATTCCAGAAAGAGAGAGATAGAGAAGAAAAAGAAATCAGAGAGAGAGAGATTGAAGCAAATTAAGATGATGGAAACAGCGGTTCCTCATAGCTCTGTGACAGTGGAAGAAGTGCCTGCAAGTAACAAGGAAAACGGCCATGTCGTCAAGCCCTCTGATCCAAAGCAACTAGACGCAGGAGCACTCTTTGTTCTCAAATCCCGAGGTTATAGTTAAACAGTTTTTGCCTTCTTCATCAGTTTCAATTCCTGCTTTATCAGAAGTTTTGTTTATTTGAAACTGGCTTTATTACCACATGAATGATGATTCCTTCAATCTCATAACTTAGTTACTGTGTGTATCCGTGTAACTCTCTAAATCTTTCAGAATCACTTGAGATTCTGGGAGTGTTTGGATTGGGTGAAAAGTACTTTTTAAAGATAATTTTCTGTAGAACGAGATAAACTTCTTCACATGTCTACTTGGTATACCATAAAACACTTTTAAAGCCGTAATTTTGATCCCATTGATGAAAGTGTTTATTATTATTTTTAAGTAAAAGACACGCGCACAGATGTATATTTGTGAGGAGAATCTGTCATGGTGTGGCTTATGGGAAAATAAACAGGATCATGGTTGCACAGTGGGTATCATCTGACAACATCGATAGTGGGGCCGGTGCTTTTGACTCTGCCATTCTCATTCACACTTCTGGGCTGGCCTGGTGGAGTCTTGTCTTTAACCCTAGCTGGTCTTGTTACTTTCTATTCTTATAATCTTTTATCTCTCGTCTTGGAGCGCCATGCACAGCTCGGGCATCGTCTGCTTCGCTTCCGAGATATGGCCACCCATACTTTAGGTATCCTTCCTTCTTATTGGCAAACATTTTGCACACTTATATATATCTATATCTATATCTATATCTATATGTATGTTTTCTATATTTATATATATGCTCATCTTTCTTTGTTTTTTTTTTTTTGTGTTAATGACAAAGAGAGGGCCTAATAAGCCCAAACAAGTTGACATATTTGTTTGACTCAGAGGGGCGCACATGCAACATGTTGAGGTTACAAGCAGGATACATACTGTGCTCTCCACTTACTAACAGGCTTTTATGAAGTAGCTGGTAAAAAAAAAAAAGGTTTTATGAAATAGGCTGCAAGCCTATTATTAACAAACGAGTTACTATTTCTAATTTTTAACATAAGCACTAGTTTGATTTTCAATTTGATCTTAATTATAAGACTCAATCCACTTTGTCTCTAATATTTATCTATTTTTTCTTAAAATAATCCCTATAATAGTTACATATGTTAAGGAGTTGCTATCAATTTGTAATTCAAACACGCATGATTAATAAGGATATTTTAGGGAAGACAATGTCTTTTTGTTACAAATAACTAATTTTATTAATCTCTTCAAATTAGTCAACTAGTTCTTATATTAAGGACTGAAGGTTAATGAAGTTAGTTAACTAATTTGAAGAGATTAAGAAAGTTAAGTTAGTTATTTGTGATAAATATGTGTTATTTTTCCTAAAATATCCTTGTTAATTAAATGTATTGGTAGAATTACTATTATTACAATGACTATCTTAGAAAAAAGGATAAATATGAGAAACAAAATAGATTGAAGTTTTATATTTCAAAGCAAAATAAAAGTAAAACAAACTCTTATATTGAGTATAGGATGGAGTATTACTCAAATGTGGGGATAAAGATCCCAAGATGTGATTCTGCATCTAACATATAGGAGCCACATCAAAGTAGAATTATCCATTTCACATATGAAGACTTGTTTTGCAATAATATTTTTGATTTTCTAAAAGTATACTGAATATGAACAAACCGATCAGGTCTCATAATCTTTTTTATGCACACCCACCCTGTGGTAAACACATATTTGAATGTTAGTACCTCCGGTTATTAATATAAGACCTCATTTGATTTTTATTTTGGTCCTAATTATAAGACCCCAATCCACTTTGTCTCTTATATTTATGTATTTTTTTCAAGATGGTTCTTCTAATAATAGTAGTTCTAGCTAATACACTTGATCAGCAAGGATATTTTAGGAAAGACAACATCTATTTATTACAAATAACTAACTTAACTTGTTTTCTTAATCTCCTTAAATTAGTCAACTACCTCTTATAATTAGGACTGGAGGTAGTATATTATTAGTGAGTCAATCCACTAGCAATTTGCAATCAAACTAAAAAATAATACTCCTAGAGACTAACTAGTTAGGATGATGGTATTAGTCCTAGATATACCTCAATCCATTTTATCTCTAATATTTATTATTTCCCCCCAAATTAAGTTATCTAACTGAAAAGTAGCTCTTTTTTTTTTGTACACAAAGAGTAGTTCTTATATTAAGGATTATAGGTTGCTTTTTAAGCCAATATCCCTCTCAAGCGATCATTCTGAAGCATTAAGACAACAGCACAGTTTCCATGAACTGTGAAAACCCTCCCTTGCGATGTCCACTAGTGTTCAGCAAACCTCTGCATAACAACAGTTGGTTTTACTGATGCAGGGCCAAGATGGGCCAAATACTACGTAGGCCCACTTCAATTGGCTATATGCTTTGGCGCAGTTATTAGTGGTCCTCTCGTGGGAGGGCAAAGCCTCAAGGTTAGAAAATGGAAGCTCAATTTATTCAGATAATCATCAGTCATGTTCTTCGTTCCAAGATTTTCTGCTCAGTGATATAAATATATACATATATATATATATAAAAGTAAAACTTTTCAACTGTGTTATAACTTTTTATGTGCAGTTCATTTACATTCTGTACAACCCAGCAGGAACAATGAGGCTGTACCAATTCATAGTGATATGTGGGGTGATCACATTAGGGTTGGCTCAACTTCCATCATTCCATTCCCTAAGGCACATGAATCTTGTATCTCTTATTCTCTGTGTGGCTTATAGTGCTTGTGCCACAATTGGTTCCATATATATTGGTAAGCAAATTGAATCAGAACAGATACACATGGCCTCTTCAACAGAAAACTATAACAAGAAAATATCTTCCTATATATATGTGCTGTGTGTGTGTATACATTTCAGGTCATCAATCAAAGAATATTGCAGCCTCCAGAAGCTATGCAGTGAATGGGAGTAGTATTGACAAGCTCTTCGGTGTCTTCAATGGCATTTCAATCATTGCTACCGCATATGCATGTGGTATCATTCCTGAAATACAGGTAATCAATTAGAACATGTTTTATCTTTAATTTCTTGTTTTTTTTAACACATGAAAATTTAAGTGAGATGGATCTCAGAAGCAATCAAGACATATTTTTAAGCTCAAAAAACACTTACAGAGATACATATAAATCGATCTTTAATAAGGTTTGCATATTAACAGAAGGATTTGAATTTACAATTTGGTAGGTTATTACGAGTCAATTCCTTATGAATTAGACCAATATTTATTGGTATTAATTAAAACTTGTTAAAGCATGTATAAATTGTCTACATTGACTTAACATCACTATACAAATTATAAGGGATGCATAGAGATGTCAACAAGTCTTGAAAGAAGTGTCACATTTAAAAGTGTTAAATGCTGTATATAAATTTATGGCAATCCTAATGAAATAGTTTAAGCTATTTTGGTGCAGGCAACTATAGCAGCACCTGTGAAAGGGAAGATGTTGAAAGGGCTAAGTGTATGCTATTGTGTGATAGTCACAACTTATTTCATGGTGGCAATATCAGGATATTGGGCGTTTGGGAATCAAGCCAGTGTCACTATTATTGCTAGCTTCATGGCACAACAACAAAAGCCTCTTCTTCCCACTTGGTTTCTTTTGATCACCAACTTATTCACTCTCCTACAAGTACTCGCTGTCACTGTGGTAATTAAGAACAAAATTAAAGTTCATTCAATGCTTTCATTTTGCATGACACATCAATTGATTCACATACTATTCACAAACTTGGAACTTTTAACCTTTTTTTAAGGAAATCAAGTTTCTTTCACTTAGTCTAGTCATTATCGGTAGATTTCTTAGTTTTCAATTGATGCAAAAGCAACTATCATGACACATTAATTCAAGAAATAATTACTCTCAAGTCTCATATAAGCAATCTAATCGCTAAAAAGTCTCACAAATGAGTTGGAAATATGTAACAAGAAGATCCGGTGAAGAAAATGACAACAAGTCATGGCATATTGACAACTCACGAGACTTTCTAGTGATTGAATTACTTATGTGTGAGACTGCATAGTAATTCTCCATTAACTCAGTCACATTCTATAGTACTCTTTCGATCCTAAATATAAGACTCTTATACTAGTGAGTATAAGGGTTTTATATTTAGGATCGGAAGAGTATGTTTCATGCAAATATCTAATATCTATTATTATATATTGAGTTAGATTCAAATATTGTTAGTTCATGTTTGGAGTACCTGCGATTTCCCCCTCCTATTCATGAGATTTGTCTGAACAACTCTGATATCATCATTTTGCAAATCTAATCATTATTGGTTGATTTCTTAGTTTCTGACATGTGGAAAACAACTTTCATGACACATTAATTTAAGGGAGATCTCACATAAGCAATTTAATTAATTACTAATAACAAAAAAAAATCTCATAATAAGTGAAAAATTTGCGGTGACAAGATTCGATACAAGAAATGACAACATGTCATGACATATCAAGGGACTTTTTCGTGATTATATTACATATATGGAACTGAATATTAATTATCTTTTAATTCAGTGAAACAATATCTACTAGTATTCATTATTATCGAGCTAGATTAAAGCGTTTGTTAGTTCAGGTTGAGACAACCTGCGATTTTCCCCTCCTGTTCATGAGATTTGATTAAGGAGAATTGAGTGTCTTAACAAATATGATATCGTCATTTTGCAGATCTACTTGCAGCCAACAAATGAATTGTTCGAAACGATGTTTGCTGATCCAAAACTGGGAGAGTTCTCTATTAGAAATGTTGTGCCAAGATTGATTTCAAGGTCATTATCAGTGGTGGTGGCCACAGTATTGGCTGCGATGCTGCCATTCTTTGGAGATGTAATGGCAGTGCTTGGTGCGTTTGGGTGCATTCCTATTGACTTCATTTTGCCAATGGTCTTCTTCAATCTTACTTTCAAGCCCTCCAAACGCAGCCTTCTCTTCTGGGGCAACACATTCATAGCTTTAGCTTCCTCAGTTTTGGTTGTCATTGGGGCCATAGCATCAGTTAGGCAAATAGTCCTTGATGCCAAAACCTATAGTTTATTTTCTGATCATTAATTATAATATATATTTATATATATCAACCTTTTGGTTTTATATTAATCACGAGGCAGTATTAAGCATCAGCAAAAAATTGCTGAATAGTAATAATAAGGCATGGCAATTTCTATCAATTAGTTTTCAAAAATCATGGAGTCAGGAAGTAGTATCAATAACTTTCAAATAATTATTATATTGATTTTGGAATGGGGGGACCCTTAATATAATTTAATTAATTCCCAAAATGGATCTTCTCTGAAAGATATAAGTAAAATGATATAAAAAATGCGAGTGAAAGAGGCAATTTAACAGGAGAAATGGTTGAAAAATTGACCTGTAACCACAAGAGATAAGAAAGGTGGCAAGAGAAGATGTGGTAGGTGGTAAGCGTTCAAAACATGAGTATATTAGTTAGAGATCATAAGCAATAATTTTAAAAAAGACTCTTTTTTTTTGGTGGAAGAAAAAGACTTAATTGACTTAATGGAACTAAAATATCTTTGTAATTTTCGAACAAAAAAATCATGTTAATTAACCGGTAGTGGTGAAAGAATAATACATTTTCCCAAAAATTTAATTATGATAAATATATATTTTTTTCATGGGAACCATGTTGTACTTGCACCAAATTTGAGATTCGATATTGATACATTATCTTTTTTTTTTTAGTGATCTAGGGCAGATTGAGGCCTATGGCCCTCCCGCGATTCCCCCGGTATCTAGTGCCTTTTCCTGAGTCCCTGGCTTTCTAAACTGGACCAGGTAACCCAGGGCAACTGACCAATCCGAAGCGGGGTTATTTTTTTAGGCACGCCCATGTAAGGTGCTTTGCACCAAAGGCGGTAAACCCCTCCCAACAAGCACAGCTCTAGGTTCGAACTCTCGTCCGCCTGATGTGTGTCAGGTGCCTTTACCATTGCACCCAACGCTTGGTGGTGGTATATTGATACATTATCTGGTATAGTGATACATTATCTGTGACATTGATGTTTCTTGTGTTTGTCATTATAATTAATCATTTTGTAGATAATAAAAAATATGAGAGCTTTTCCAAATTAATACTAAATAATAGTATATGAGTATTAATTAACGGTGACTATTGTAATTACAAGTACTCCTTTGGTTTATAAGTTACGTTACCACGTGGCCTCGTAGGGATGGTACGATGAGATCAGCGGCTTGGATGCATTGAGGAACACGAACTGCTGCTTATAGG
>NW_021634548.1:0-44554 GCF_004799145.2 Neltuma alba | reverse complement strand
AACAATGTGAAATTTAAAGAGAGGGACGGGAATAAAAAGATAATCTAGTACCTCTCTATAGGTACATCCATCGATAGTGAACTAGGCCAGCAAACCTTTGCTTCTCGAACAAGGTGGACAGTCAAGTGAAGTGAACCATAACAGTAAAGAATAATGGAGGAAATATCATCTCCAAGTGACAAAGGTAAGGAATAATTTTATTTTGAAGCTGATCAAGCTCTTCCGCTATCAAGACCTTCGCACACAACTTCTTGAAAAATGAACATAATTCTACCAAAAACACCGATAATCAGAAGGAAGGTGTTTTTTCAAGGCCAATGGAAGTAACTGTTGCATAAGAACATGAGAGTCATGACTCTTTCAACCCAGTAACCTTTCGAGCCTGCAGATCGATACACCTTGAGATGTTGCTAGAATATCCATCTGGTACTTTTATGTTCTTCAACGTCGAGAGGAAGATATCCTTGTTATGCTTTGTCAAGGTGAATTTAGCTGGCTGAAAACTTGTCATTTTCATCAGGGCCAAGCCTCTTCACGAATTCCCAGGCCCGTAAATCTTTTCTAGCTGCGAGATGGTCTTGGACTTTCCAGCTTCATTGAGCAACGTATATAGCACATTATCGCACACATTTTTTTCAAGTGCATAAATCCAAAACTGGTCGTAGCAAATTAGATTCCCAATAAGGAAGAGTGAAAAAAATATGCTTCTCTTCCGCCATTGCATAGGTTGCGTATAAATGTCCCACGAGATCGTCGTCCCAATCGTTCGGGATCCACACTCTTACCAAACTCGACATTAACATCTTCTAACTGCCGCAAAATATCCATACCAGACAAAGTAACAGGAGGATCTCTTTCTCCTGTTTCCCATCAAAGCGAATCCGTTGCAATCTAAGTCTGTCCTTGGAATCAAGGAACCGTCGATGTCCTATGAAGCACCACTTGCGACTGTGTGGAAGGCGACATGGCACAGAATCAAAATTGCACTCAGGACAGGCCAACCCAGTATGCACATTCCAGCCAGACAAAGTTCCCAAACCGGGAAAATCACTTATTGTCCACATCAAGGCTGCACGGAGATTGAATAGTTGCTTGTCATGTGAGTCATATGCCTCGACACCATTCGTCCATAGGTCAATCAATTCGTGTATCAACGGTTGCAGGTATACGTCAATATCATTTCCTGGTGCTTTCTTGCCAGGAATGATCATGGAAAGCAAAAAGGAGCTCTGCTTCATGCACATCCAAGGTGGTAAATTGTATGGAATTACAACACCACCGGCCAGATACTGTAACTTGTGCTCATGTTTCCGAAGGGATTGAAACCATCGGTTGCCAATGCAAGACGTACATTTCTAGGATCATTGGCAAAGTCTGGAAATTTCGCATCAAATGCTTTCCACGCCTCCGAGTCTCGTGGGTGCCTTAACCTACCATCTAGATTTTCCTCAGTCGCGTGCCACCTCATATGCTGAGCCATTTTTGATGACATATACATTCTTTGCAACCGTGGTTTCAAAGGAAAGTATCTAAGAAAATATATAATATATTAAAAATTTAAAATACCGAATATTTAAATACTAAATATCGACTCAATTTAAAAAAATGGTGACATAATCAATTGTTTTAAGAATTTCAAATATCAAATATTTAGAGACGGAACAAGTAACACACTGTAATAATTTGTACTTGAGAATTTTGGCCGGTTTCTTCTTTCTTTTGCTTCTTGCCTTCCGTATCGACTTATAACGTGACGTCTTGCATCTCGTACAAATCTCTTTGTTGGCATCATCTCCCCAGTATAGCATACAGTCGTTTGGGCATGCATCTATCTTCTTATAGTTCAAGCCAAGCTTGTTAATAATCTTTTTTGCTTCGTAAAAAGATGGAGGGAATTCAGCTTGGGGGAAAGCATCTCCCAGTAATTCCAGCAACATGGACATCGCCTTGTCAGTCATACCGCACAAGCATTTGATGTGATACAGCCTCACCAAGAATGACAACTTCGAATACTTTGTGCAGCCAGAATAAAGAGGCTTGTCAGCTTCGGTCATGAGGTCAAAAATTCCCGAGCAGTTTCGTTTCTTAGAAACTCCGGTTGAGGTCCCTCTACTTCATCTTCGTTGGGATTCAGGCTTTCGTGAACACCAAAAGCATCACGCACAGCATCATTCACGGCATCGGCTTCATCCACTCGAACTCCCATCCGTGAAACTACTGGAACTGACTCAGCACCCATATCTAGCCGTTCCCCATGTAGTTGCCAAAATACGTACTCTCGCGGAAAAGGCTTAAAGATTAAATGTTCCCTAACAATATCTTTGGGATGCCACTTTTTGAAATTACATTTAGGACAGGGACACTGAATCTTACCATTTACGGCAGCATTGGCGAAAGCAAAATCCAAGAAATAGTTTAGACCAGCCAAGTATTGCGGAGTCGACCAGTGCAAGTTGATCCACGACCTATCCATCACTAATAATGCTCAAATTTCGTGAAATATGACACAAGAAGCTCAAAGAGAAGTTAAAATGGAATTTAGTTGGAGTGCTTCAGCTTATAAAGGAGGCTGTCGGAACGGTCATTTTTTTGTAGCGGTTACAAACCGCTACAAATTTGTAGCGGTTTACAAAACCGCTACAAATTTGTAGCGGTTTTAACGGAAAGTTTCATTTTCCAGCGGTTATTAACCGCTAGAAATTCAAAATATCGGTTACAAACCGATAGAAATTTTGTCTCCAACGGTTTTGAATTTTCTAGCGGTTAGAAAACCGCTAGAAAATTATGTAATTTTCCAGCGGTTTTGTAACCGCTAGAAAGGTTCGCGTTGTAATGAAATTCGTTGAATTTTCTAACGGTTTAGAACCGCTACAATGATATTATTTTTAAATATTAAATATAAATATTGCGCAATAAATTAATAACATTACAAAAATAAATATTTATTAAATTAATAAATGATTATAGAATTATTTTGATTAATTAACATGTTTAACGTGTTTAATAAATTGTAATGTTCATGTTGTAATAAATAAATAAATATTTCAATATTAATTAATACTTGACATAAATAAAATTATAGAAATAAATAAATAAAGTAAACAAATAAATATAAAATTTAAATAAATATCTAAATAGTATATAAAACCATAAAATCAAAATTCTAATAAAATCCTATACAATGAAAGCAAGATAAATCATGGGTGAGGGGCAGAAGCAGCATCATCGTGATCATCCTCTGCTGGATCCTCCGGCTGGGGGTGGGCAGGCCGCTCAACCCTGGGACTGGACTGGCGGATGGGGGGTAGGGGCGGGACTGGTGGCAGGTGTAGGTCGGGGATCTCAGGAATCGAGATGTTTGGAGCTATACTGACCACCACATGACGCAGAGCCGTAGCAGCTGCCAAGAGCTGGTCAAGCTGCGTCTGGAGCTGACGATCACGCTCCTGCAGCTGACGATCACGACTCCTGCAGCTGACGATCACGCTCCACGATCCTGGCCTCCATCTGGCCTCGAACTCTTGTCTAAGCTCCTCTCGCAATTCCTCTGAGGATGAGGAACCCGGCCGCTTCGCACTCGCCTGAGAGCTCCCGGCAGTATATGAAGGGCCAGCGCCACTTGAGCGGGGCAACCTAGTCGGTGTAGGTCCAAGTCCAAGCCCGCTAACTCGACCAGGGTGCTGCGGCCGGCCACGACCCGCTAAAAGTGAGGCGGTGGGATCCAAGGCAGACCCTGAGACTCACGCAACTCGGAATCGACCTGAGTCATCCGTGCCTACCAAAATTAATATAAAGAAGTTAATTATAATATAATGATATCTACACTGTGATATTATATTAATATTTAATTTATTACTTACCGCTATCTCCTCAACCTCATCCGACGCACGCCCGTCTCGAGGTCTATACACCATCGGCCACATCTCGCCATAAGTGGCCGTGTATCCCCGCTCCTGCCGTATCTTTTCCCTCTGTAAATGAAATCAAAGAAATAATTAGTTACAAATTAAATACATATACATATTTAATAAATTTATTTCAAGTACTCACAATCTCGTCATAAGTGATCGCAAAGCTCCTGGATCCAGCCCTATGACGTATCGTCTGATGCCTGACGCTCCCAGCATTTCTCCTAGAAAGAGCCTGAAGCAAAATGTAAAAAAATTAAATTAAATGAGTCAAGTCGGATAAAAAATAAAGAAATTATAATTAATACAATATTATCATACCATCTGGTCAGCCGTCATCCTAAAATAGACGTAACTGGACCAGTCTTGCTCCGGGACTCCACCAGGTACATCTGCCAGTATCTCCTGGAGGGGCCTCGTCCCGTCACCTTTCTTCTCCCTCCACAGGTCGGCCCTCCTGTTCTTCCATGCCATCCCAAGCCTCTTGATCGTGTCAGCCCTCAACTCCTCCCCCAAAATAAATTTACTCTATGATTAAAATAATAAATTAACTAAATAACAAATTATAAACAAATAATTAAGCAATTTCAATAAAAATATTTAGTTTTTAACTAATTTAAGAATATTATAAATAAAATATAAATTAATCAAAAACAAATAATAATTAAACAATTAAGTAATTTAAATGAAAAATATTTTTACTCAACTAAATTTAAAATTGTTATAAGTAATAAATTAATGAAATCAATAACAAATAATTTTCATTTAACTACTTTTAAATAATTTAAATAAAAAATATATATATTCATTTAACTACTTTTAAAAATATTATAAATAACAAACAAATTAAATAAATAAAAAATTATAATCAAACAATTAAATTATTTGAAAACAAAATATATATCATTTATTTAAATTACAAAAAATTATAAATAACAATTTTATATTACCTTCATCATTTCCCAACCTTGCTGCTTCTTCTCTGAGGTGATCTTCTTCCAGTCCTGCATATAGATAGGGAACAGCGTCCACTGCTGACCAAGGAGGCGCACGTACTTGTTGTACAACTGGCTACCTTTCTTCGTCGGTTGGCCCAACTCATTGAGCGGCACAACCACTCGTCCGCTCGTCATCATAGACAGCTCTCTGGCTGTCAGCCTCCTATAGGACCTGTTCCCCTCAGTGTCTGTAAAATTTAATTAAGAAATAAATTATATATCAATGAATTAATACAATTTCTATATAAATTAAATACTGATCAAAATTTAAAAAAGTTAAATAAATACTTACCGACAAATTCCACCTCAAAACCAGCCTGACGTCTCGGAGCAGGACGCTGCGCAGCCTGGGGATTCTCATTCCCCTGATCCTGCTCCTCCTCCTCCTCCTCGTCAGCAGCATCAGCATCAGCATGGGGTTGCTCATCCCCAGTAAAATGAGCCTCCTCAGTCCGCTCAATATCATCCTGCTCCATAAAATTGAGGATATCCTCCTCGCTGAGATCGTAGTCATGAATGCTGGGGAATGGCTCACCAGCATCATGATGAACCTCACTGGGTCCAGCTCTCTCAGGATCAACTGGGTCCTTCCCGTGCCGACGACTCATCCTAATAACAACAAATAGTAATTATTATAAATAAAATAAAAAGAAAAATTATTTATAAGCCACAACATAATAAATTAAATAACATAAAACATAAAATAAAATTATTTATCAATAAATTACTATTTTTACCTGATAATAAGGATCTGCAACTGAATCAGAACTCGAATATGTTTTGTGGAGAAAATTCAGCAGAGCTTCGCTTCCAGAACGAGTGAAGAAGTGAAAGGGGGGGTTTATATAGGCCAAGCATTTCTAGCGGTTTTTCCAAGAACCGCTAGAAATTTCTAGCAGTTCTTGGAAAAACCGCTAGAATATCCTAACGGTCAGATATTTCTAGCGGTTTGTGTAAAAACTGCTACTAATTTCTAGCAGTTTTCACACGAACCGCTAGAAATTGCTAAACTCCTCGGGAAATTAAAATATTTCTAGCGGTTCATGCATCAACCGCTAGAAATTTTCAGTATCTAGCGGTTTATTGGCCTGAACCGCTAGAAAATAAACGCTACAAATTTGGTGCCAAGTTCCCGCCAAAACCCGGGAAATTTTCTAGCTCTAAATTTCTAGCGGTTAGGTGGTAACCGCTAGAAATGTGCGGGCAATGATCAAACCGTCAGTAATTTGCAGCGGTTTTTCTAAAAACCGCTAGAAATGTTGGAATTTCAACATTTCTAGCGGTTTTCTTGAACCGCTAGAAATGTTCCGCTGCTAACTCAACATTTTCTTGTAGTGTTATAGTAGTGCTGTAAAACTTTTCTTGACCTTATTTAGTACTTTCTGATCACAGATAACTCCTAGTCACTTTTCTCCATTTAAACCACCCAGCTTGAATTTTATGATTAACATCTCCATCAATTTTCCCATCTTTTTGTATAATTGATCCCAAGTATTTAAACTTTTCCACATGTTGAATGACTGGGTCTCCCAATCTGACCTCCAACTCTGTACTAACTTGTCTTTTATCAAAACTGTAATGCATATATTCCGTCTTGCTTCTACTCAAACGGAAACCCTTAGATCCCAAGGTTCTTCTCCATGTCTCAAGTTTAGTGATAATCTCTTCTTTTGACTCAACCAATAGAACTATATCATCAGCAAAAAAAAAACATGCACTTTGGGATTTCTTCTTTGATATACTTAGTTAGAATATCGAGGACTAGGTTAAACAATAAGGGCTTAGAGATGATCCCTGATGTAGGCCAATCCTTATAAGAAAGTCCTTTGTCTCACCGCCTGGTATTCTTACACTAGTTGTGACCCCCTCATACATGTCTGGTATGATTTTAATATAAGCGACACGCACCCCTTTCTTCTCCAAGGCTCTCCAGAGCACTTCTCTAGGCACACGGCCGTAAGCTTCAATATACACGATTTATGATGGTATTTTGAGAAAGACAACATCAATTTATTACATATAACTAACTTAACTAATTTTCTTAATATTTACAAATTAGTTATGCAACTTTTATGTTAAGAACTAGAGTTAGTTTATATATATATTATAATAATATGAAAAAAAAACAAATGGGGAGAGTAAAGTGGGAGAGAGAGTAAGTGGGAAAAAGAGATGGGAGGGACATAATTAATTAGAGGTAAAAATAAAAGAAAATACACTAAATGATAAGACAAATTCGAATTGTAGCTTATAAAAAAAATCAAGCCTCTTCAAAGATTTGATGCTTATATTTTAAACCTGAGAGTATAAATTTGGATATAAGTAAGATAGAATGATTTGATTTAAGATAAATTTCTTAAAGGTAAAATTCAACTTCTTTTTTAACTTCTTCTCTCTCTCTCTCTATGTTTTAAAGGTCATAAGCATCAAGTTTTTGCTTACAGCTTATTATGGCTTTTCAATGAAAAGGCTAAATTACCCCAACACCATTACAAATGCTTTCAATTTCATTCCCATCACACCATGGTTCGGAACCTCTTCTCTTCCCTTCCTATCCTTTTTCCTCTATTTTTTTAACCATTAGATTAATATATTTTAACAGTTCAGATTTAAATTTTTTTATAAACTATTTATAAAAAAATTTAAAAATATTTTGTGCATTTACGAAGCATTAGAATTAAAGTTTAATATAGTTTGTAATTTATTATTTATTAATTTTTATAATTAAATATTTTAAAATAGTTTTACAAAAGTTTAAATATCAACCGTTGAAACATTAATCTAAGGGTTAGAGAAAAGAAGCGGAGGGAAGAGGAGAAAAACAAAAGAGGAGAAGTTCCGAACCGATTGTCGCGTCGCGTCTCATGTTTCGGCTAGATAAGCTGCTTTTCTACCATTGAAATGTACTGTGAAAGCAAACAAACCATTATAAGTAATTTATCTTTTATCATGAGTAGTTGAGAGCTTTTACTATCAATAGAATATATCCGTTGTCTCAAGGAAGAGTGGACATACTAAAATAAATAGTGATTGCGGGTTGAGTGCAATGGATTTCATCCTTTTTTTTTTTTTGGAATATGTTCTTTCATTGGGAGCTTATTAAATTCTTCTTTAAATAACGTTGAGAATTTAAACGAGAATAGTTATTAATGTTACAAGTGGGACTGAACATTTAACAGTATTATAAGACTGAATAATGTACAAGAAGAAGAGACAAAATAGAAAGAATGAATATGGAGATACAAGTAGAAGGGAGGGCTGGAAAAGTGAAGCAGAGGATATCTTGGAGGATCATGAAGTGGGAGGAAAAGACAGAGAATAGCAACACAAATACAAAGACACATCAATCTCGTTTTGTTTGTTATGGAAGTCCTTGCTCAGAATATTGGTGATAGTGACCATGACAACGAGGAAATCCTGATGCTTTTCTCGAGAAACAAATAACACAACTATAACGCATGCCTATGCGCCCCCTACAAACAAATGACTTGCACAACAAGCCAAACCTTGGTGGGGTTCATGTTATTATCCCAAAAAAAATTGGTGGGGTTTAATTTTTTGTTCCAACCGACGAGATTAATGAATCAAATTAGTCGGTTACTATTACCACTATATCATGCAATGTTGACATGCCTTGCAATAATATATGAAAAAGACAAGATTATATATTGATTATGCTTGTCTCATATATACATTATGGTGTTAATGTCAATTTTATATTACTTCTATAACCGGTGTGGATACAGCTGGTTTAAGAAATTATTAGTCTTGCATCTTAATTATTTATAAAAGTATCACGACTAGTCGAACTTTCTAATACTATTCTCACAATAACTGGTGCAAAAGCCTTGTTACATAAAAGTTATTTATTTTTCTAATCAAATAGTCCTGCATATCAAGGGATGGAACGGTCTAGGTCTAACATAACCTGTTCCATATCCTTTTACAAATATTCATATGTTGGAGTTTAGCTCATTGTGTATGCTTTTACAAATTAAATTAGAGGAAGTTGACTTGTTACCAGTTATATGATGGCTATGTCATCATTTCTTAGATGAAGATTTTGAACTTATTTTCTTGTACGATGAGATGAGATGAGATGCAAGACATTTAATTGAAATATAGATATAGCAATCTAAGATGCCCATTTTTTATTTTTAATTCTTCGTTTCCCGCCTTAATATGCCTTTGTGCCAAACAAAATAACTTTCCTTTTATTTTCATCTATTTTGGATCCATAACCAAACCTTCCATGAAAACCTCTATCCTTTTCCCTTCTGTTGAAAAAGACTTTTCTTATTGTCAAAATCTTCTTAAGGCTCAAGTTTATAAGTCCTTCCACACACACATTTAAGTCGACTATATAGAATTTGCATATAAAATTAAGTCTTGACATTTTAATAATTTCTATGTGAAGTACTACCTCTAGTCCTTAATATAAAAGTTAATTAATTAATTTGACTATATAAAAAAATTAGTTAAACTATTTATTTGTAATAAATATGAGTTGATTTTCTTAAAATATTCTTTTTAATCATGACTACTATTGGATGAAAACTCCTTAGTATGTGTAATCAATAGGAATATATTTTAGAAAATGAATTATAAATTTGTAAAACAAAATAGATTGAATTCTTATATTTAGAACTAAATCTAATTCTTAACTAATTCTTATATTTAGAATCAGGTGTAGTTTGAGTATACGGTTAATGAAACAAATCTCCTCCATGCTAAAAACGTTATAAGCGCCAAGTGCTAAAGGTAAAATAGAACCAATCCATTATGAGTATAGGATTCTAACACTGGCACATACAAGTCCTTGTTGAAACGACATGCAATATTTGGGCTTCAAATAGTGTGCAATTACGGTTTCCGATAATATTATTTTCATGCAAGTGTTGTTATAACTAGGCTCTAATAGCTTTGATAAAACTGGGCTAGGAGCAATGATTGAGCATACATAAAATTAGATTCAATACAACCACATAGTACCTCTTGTCCTTAATATAAAAGTTATTTGACTAATTTGAATAGATTAAAACAATTAGTTAAGTTAGTTATTTGTATTAAATAGGTATTGTCGTTCATAATATATCCTTACTAATTATGTGTATTAGCTAGAACTACCATTTGGTGAAACTTTTAACATATACAACTATTACAAGGACTATATTGGGAAAAAATAGATAAATATGAGAGAGTGGATTGAAATCTTATAATTAGAACCAAATTGAATATTAAACCACCTCTTATATTAAGGACCAAAGGTATGCTACAAAAAAAAACTCATATTTTGTAGCATTTAATTTCTAGCGGTTGTAAAAAAACCGTTATAAAGTGCAAATTTTGAAGTGGTTTCCAACCAAATCATGACAAATTTGTATCATTTTAACCATAAAGAAGTTTGTGTCATACTTAGTAGCAGTTTGGCACTGAAAGAACCGTAACAAATTTGGCACCAAGTTGGCACCATATGGCATGAACTTGGCACCACATCTGTAGCGGTCAGTAGCAGTTCTATGGATTAAACCGCTATAAAGTTAGTGCCATCTTTGTAGCGGTTACTTTGCAATGGTTAGTTTGTTAAAAACTGTCACAATAGGTCAATTGTCCTTACAGTTTGTAATAGTTCTTAGTAAACTGCTACAAATGTGGAATTTTTTGCGTAATTTTGTGGTGGTTGTCTCGTAAACTGTTACAAAGTGTTGCGTTATTTGACACAGAGCTGCAATGTATCAATAATTTATAGTGGTAGAACCGCTACAAATAAGGAGTTTTTCACGTAATGTTGTAGTAGCTGTCCCGTAAATAGCTAGAAAGTATTGCATTATTTGACACAGAGTTGCTACATGTCAATAGCTTGTAGCTGTTTGGAGAAAACTGTGACAAAATTAAGCGGCAAACTCTACATTTATAGCGGCTTTTTTTATAGAACTGCTAAAAACATTACGACTGTATAAGTGTCGTCCCCCCTTAATTTTTTTTTTTTTTTGCTTTTGGCGCGTTTGAATAGTGAAGCTCTACCAGTTTCTCTTAGAATTATAATTTAGCTCCAGATCCAACTCTAGCTATCCAAGTGCAAATAAAAATTAATGTATTAGTTGATTTTTTTAAAATTTGTATAAAATTGTTTAATAGTTGATGTATCTAATTATTTAATAATTGTTGTATTTATTTTTAATTTATTTTGGTTTGTTAATTTAATTGGTTTTTATATTATTTGAATTGATTGTTATTTATGTAATTGTTTTTAATTTTTTTAGTTTGCATGTTATTCTTAATTGTTAAATAGTAATAAAATTTGTTTATTCAATAATTAATTTAATTTGACATTTTATAATTGGGAAAATTCTAATTAAATCCATTTGAAATAGCAAAATTCTAATTTAAGCCTACACTTTTAACAAATTCTTAATTAGGCCAAGAGGCCTGACTGGGGATTTCTAAATGTTGCTAAAAGACCAAAATGCCCTTCATAATTAAAAAGCCTAATTTTAGTTTTAATTCTTTTAATTGAATTTAACTAACATGTTTTTTTCTTTAAACATTATCACATGAAAATTTGGCCAAAAAAATTATCATATAAAAAAGAAAAAAGAAAAATAACGATTATAGCCAATAAAAAATAATTGAAAATTCAAGATAAAAAAATACATAATTTCTAGATATCTATAGAATTGCAAAAATATGGGAACTAATAAAAATTTTACGATTTCAAATGTAAAAGATTAACAAGATCAAAGATTTTTTTTTGTGTGAGAAAAAGACCAAATCAAAGATTCATGGAATTCTTGAATATCTATCAAAATTAATTTTACTATTTCACAACTTATAGTGAGACTCATTAATTCATCTTCAATTTTCGGTCTTCAACATTTATTCAATATCAAATTTTTATTATATAAAAAAATAAAAGGCTATAAATTCTAGAGTTGACATAAGGTTCACAATTACAAAACACACATTTGACATAAAATCTAAGAAAGACCACGTTCTCATTAGTAAATCTACTAGAATAATTAAAACTAAAATTAGATTTACACCTACATTCAATTTTCCTTTTTGATTACAAAGAGGCATTCCGGTCTTTTAGCAGCATTTGAAAATCCCTAATAAGGCCTATTAGCCTAATTAGGAATTCGTTAAAAGTATAAGCCTTAATTGGAATTTCATTATTTTAGATAGATTTAATTGGGATTTTCCCTTTATAATTTGTGTGCTTCAGTAATTGTTTTCATAATAATATAATTGATTATTAGTGATATACACCTCCGGTCCTAGATATAAGACCGTTACACACACTAGTATAAGGGTCTTATATTTAGGACCGAAAGAGTATTTTACTTTAATTATTGAGTAATTTTTTTAATTTGACATACTTTAATTTGCTTTATATTCAAACAATTTTTATGTTAGTATTTTTTATTTATTGTTTAAAATTTATTTGAATTTTTTATAATATAATAATTTAATTGATTATTATGTGTATATGATTCATTATTTTAATTTGCTTAATCTTTTAAATTTAATTGTTAAATGTTTAGAATTTATTCAATTTATATTTAAGCAATTTATATTTTAGTATTTTTTGTTTAATTAATTGTTTGTTACAATATTTGAATGGTTTAAATAGATTGACTCATCGATATGGTAAAGATTTGATTGAGCCTACGAGACATCCTTGGCATCTTGAGTGGCCAAGGCCATCCAAGGAGTCACAGGAGCAAGAAAAACTGATGAGCAATGTCAGGGATTATAAGATCGATGACCACTTTGATCTCAACCTCAAGGGGGATGAGGGGCAAATGGAGGAGGAAGAGATAGGGGTCCTTGGGGCAACAGCGATAGAATCAACTGCATCGTTCTGGTGGGTGTTCATGCAGATTTGAGGTTGAGGTTGTGGGTAAGTAAATTTTTTAATTATATAAATTGATAAATATCTTATTTAATATTTATAATAATAAAATGTTATTGATATAATTTGTTTACCAAGTAACTTGTATAGACCAAGCTAGGAATAGGTCCATGAGGAGGCTGAACATGAAGGACAAGGACTTTCTGCAGGATGCTCACATTATTGTCCCTTTGAATGACCTTAGTAGGCAACTAATTGAGCTAGGAGGTCATCTCTTCAATCGGTACCTGGCTTATCTAGGTGGGCAGTACACACTATTTCCCATCTATAAACCAAACAGGCAGATGATGTCACAGAAAAACAAGAACGATGCTTGGGAGTTGGTGAAAGTAATTAATTATTAATTACAATTTATGTTTAATTTTTTTTCACTTAAAATAATTATTATTTACTATTTAGATTTGATTTCTTAGTAATTAATTGATAGAATTATTATTTAATTATAAAAAAATTGTTGTGGAGGAGGAGTTGAAGACATATGCCATCAAAAAAATTAGGAGAGTGCTGAACAAACAAGAGGGGTACTTGTACAATGCAAAGAAAGGTGACAGGATGAGGCCATCGAGGAGATGAAGGCAAACATGCCAAATGGCATCCCTACTAGTGACGATGCATCTTTTGTCCAGTTTAGGTTGACACCTGAGTAGAGGATATGAATTTACTGCATTAATGTTAGCTTATTTATCTACAATTTAACTGATTTTGTTTTATTTTTGTTTCAGCATCTTTCTTAAAGAAACACGGTGAGTTATCAGGATATGCAACATACAACTAGCTTGAAGACATTTGCCATCACCTACAATGAGATTATAAGTAATATAGAAATTTTATATAGATATGTGTGTATGTATGAATTTAAATAATAACAGTTGTTTTTGTTTTACCATCAATTCATAGGAGCAGAAGAAGCAACAGGAGGAGGGGTAATGTCAACCTACGGCGAGATATGGCCTCAGCTTTGTAACATCACCACTTATCTCACTCGAACTAACTATGATAAAAAGGAATAAAACCAATAAACATATCCTATTATGGTTATTTAGAAATAATCACATCTGTAATCATAACATATACTATCATAAGCACATTCAAATGCAAATCATGTTAGGAAGGATTAACCACAGCTAACATGGTTATAAAACAACACGCCCTTAATTGATAAATTAAAATCGCAGTTCAGATTTGACTATCTCAATTGATATTAACAATGACTAAATTTATAGAATTTGCCATTACTGTATTGTGGATCCACAATTGATTCGATCACATGCAACCTAAGGGCCACAGTCCCACTACTAACACTCCAAGCTAGTATCTAGATAAAATAAACAAAAGATAGAAGATGTAATATGTTTATCAAGATAAACAACATAAAACTATGAGAAAGTAAACCAAGTCCCAAATGAATGCAGTCCTGATGCATGGCAGTATACAAAAAGATTACATAAAGTAAGATCCAAAAGCTCTACGCTGTTAGCTACAACTATTAAGCCTCAGGAATCTTCCCTGAAGGTCTTGCTAACATATTATTTCCTGAAAATGGTAACTCAATGAGAGTGAGACAACGTCTTAGTAACTAAATCCCTACCTATCATACACACTAGCATGGGTTGATGAGGTGTCCAGGGGAATATACTTTTTAAAACAAATATATTTTCACTTAGCAGCTAGAATATATTTACCATATTTATTAGCCATTCTCAAAACATCTTGATCAATGTCAAAAATAATATAACTGTTATCTTGTTCACAAGATAATAACTCATGAATCATTCAAATTAAACATGCAAGTATAAATCTCAAATCCAACCTTATCTCCTCCTTATTTCCACCTACTGAACCCATAGGCTAAGTCTTGCCATATAACTAGCCATTTTTACAAGCTCACCACATAAGTGATATGAACCAGCCAAAGTCCATAGAGTACCCAGTGGACCATGGGTTCCCCTTTAAAGAACGAGTAAGGTGTCGCAGTCCCTCAAAAAATTAGGGGGACAAGAATAGAGGTCAACTATAGAGCTCCGTATGGAGGCTAATACCATGTGCCGTGTATATATTTGCGTAGTCCAATCATTTCCTCCCCCTAACCAAACCAGATGCATAGGGTTCACAATGACATATTTATATGCATAATCAAATGAATTCCATAATAATATCTCATAGTTATAATCATTAATTTCTAATGACATAAACGGTCCCAATTCTTTTAGCATCCCACAAGATAGGTCATACAAAAAAATAATATACATATAAAAAACTTGGTTATAAAATCACTCAACAACCTCATACCAATACATGCAACAGATAGAAATTTAGTTATCTGGTCTCCTAATAGTCAAATACAAACAAGGCCTGTACTCAAAAATGCCACAATAGTGTCTATATCTACAAATGGAATTAAAAGGTTATATTTACAGTGTTAGAGTAAGTTACTTATAAAGTTCTAGCCTTTAACTCCCTTTCTAAACATTTACTATTACTCAGAATTCTAGCTCAAAAAGCTTTTTTTTTTGCCCTAAGGTTTGTAGTAAGGAAATATATATATTTATGATGATTTAGATTCAAATTTCTAGGTTCTCTTAACTTGTATAGTCCTTTAAAATCATTAGAATAACCAACTTTGTAACCTATATAGAAAACCTTTAATTTATAACTTATGTTCTATCTTCAAAGAATTTAGACAAACAGATTTAATATGAATTAATTTATTCTTACTATAGAAGACTAATTATTGATCAAAATGTTGAATTTAATTTCTTACATGTCACAAATCTACTCTCTAAATTTTGGGCCAATCTAACAGTAAACAAATTTAAAATGCTAATTTACTATTTAGGATTCTATTAAACAAATCTGGAAAAAAAAAGTTGAAAATATACCTAATAACTTGTATCTCATAGATCAGACTGATAGTCCAACAATTGAAATTGATGAGTTCGATGTCCTAAACGGGTTGACCAAATTTGAGTCAAATCCAACAGTTAAAACACTAAAAACTAGTATTTTCCTGAGACTACCTCAAATATATGTGAAAATTATTTTCTTACTCTTAGCTCCTCTATCACCTCCTATATATAGGCTTCTAAAACTCCTTCATTCTAGTATTTAGTTGATTTGGGGGCTTCTGCTATACTTATTTATTTCTATTATATCACACACACACATAGTCATGACTAATTCAAAGAATTTACCTATATTTTAAATCTCCATTAATTTGATACTAAAAGATATTTATTTATAAATTTAATTAAATTCTAGGGATAAAAAAAAAAGATATTACAAGCTTCATAGGCATAGGAATGATACTCCTATAGGCGAGCAGACTGAAGAAGTTGCAGTAAGTATTTAATTACATTTTTAATATTCATTTAATTAAATTTAATCTTTAAATATAAAATTTATTGAGTCATCATGATGAGGATAATAATTTTGTAGAGTTTTTACAGAGGGACGACCTTTTACTTTTTTATGTTTTTCATAAATATTAAAACTTGAATTTTATTTTAAATTTTAGTATTTTAATAATTGGATTTAAATTTTTATATAATTTTAACTAGTTTTTTTCTATTTCCATTTTTTGGAGTATTTAATTAATTTAATTTTTTAGTTTTAAGTTATATTTTTAGTTTAGTTGTTTAATAATTTTATTTATACAATTTTAAGGCTATTGTTAGTAAAATTGCATAATAAACAAATTTGAATTAAAAGGTTATATTAAAATTAATTTTTGCATTTTGTAGTGGTTCCATAACTAGAACCGCCACAAAGTTTAAAATTTGAATTGCTAATTTTCCTCCATGTCTGACGTTTATAGCATTGAAGAATTTGAATTTTCATCCGCACCTAACATTTGTAGTGATTTTTTGTAAATTGCTACAGAGTTCAAAATTTAAAATTCCAATTTCCCTCTGCCTCTGATATTTGTTCCAACTTTCTTTAAACCGCTACGAGGTTTAAGATTTGAATTTCCCATTTCCCTCCATGATGGCCACTTTTTGCAATTATAAACCTGTTACAAATTAAATAAATTTTGAATTTGACACTTCGCTCAGTGTTGTTTGTAACGGTTTTATAAACCATTATAAAAAATCGACTGTTAGAATTAGTAGTGGTTTAGTAATTTGTATCAGTTGTTAAATTGTTACAATATATTGGATTACACGTCGAATACGTAATAACAACAGCCCCACACAGCTGAACTCAAAAGTCTTACATATGATCCGTTTGATGATGCAAGGAGGTTTAAGGCATATAATGTCAATAGGTTCAAGTTTTATATAGTTGCACGTTATCAGGATTTGCTCATACAAAACTCGGGAGTGTTTGGGCTATGAGGCAAACCAGGTTTATTATGTCAAGGATAAGAAACATAAAGATTAGAATATGGTAGTCCATCCAAAGCTGCGAGATCTTTATAACATGGGTGATGATAGTGATGACTTCACTTATGACAGTTAACCATTTCAACCAACGAATTTTGAAAACTTCTCTTCTAAAAGAGATGATAATTTACCAATTGTTAGATATGTCTTTTTTATATAAAATTTTAATTTATTTTAGTTGAATTAATTACCAACAATATGTTTTGATTTTAAATGTGTCTTATAATTATTTCTAATTCTTTGTCTTAGTATCTCTTTTCAGGCAAGGTGGTGATGAATAAAATTTTTAAAAATTCATATCAAACACAATTTTTTTAGAAGAAGTCACTAAATTTAATTAATTTTAAAAAAAAACACTATCACAGTTTGTAGCGGTTCTTGTAACTACTACAAAGTAAAAAACTACTACAAAATTACATAATACCCCCTACAAATTGCACCCGCTCTCTATAAATATTGCCATCTTACTCTTAGTTTCACTTCCACATCTCTTCTTCTTCTCTCCTCCTTTCACTCCTCACTTCCAACCTACTTGTAAGTTTTCTCTTTTATTATTGATTTAATTTTTTTTACATTATTAATTTGACTTTGTTGATATTATTTTTTATTCAGGTTTTCTTTTATTCTTGCTGGAGGTCTTTAATATTTTCTACCCGTTCTGATTCTTCTCTTTCAACTTTATATATAATATCATTTTTTTACATTTTATATATTATATTCCCAATCTCATAATAATAATTCTTCATTTAATATTTAAAATCTTAAAAAAATTTCTCCATCACAAAATTTATTAAAATTTCACTTCATAATTATACAAACCTTATTTAATTAATTAAATTTTCCATTATAAATTTAATTAAAAACTGATTAAGCAAATATGTTTTTTCTTTAAATAAATTGAAAAGTTATAGCAGTTCTAAAACCACTACAGACCATGTAGATGGCATCATGTTTTAAAAATTTTAAATTTTGTAACGTTTCTCAAACTGTGGCAAATTTTGGTGCCATCACCAAATTTTTGGACTCCTATTAAACGAAAATTTGGTACCAATGTTCAAATTTCATTTTCCGCCTTATGTGTCTTGCTTTTGCATTTCTTTTTGTAGTTGTTTGTAAACCATTGCTTATGTCCTTAAAGTGATCTCACCTCATGTCGTCGTTGCCAGCAGCTGCAAAAATCGTGACAAACTACTATAGTGGTTTGACTTCTTGGCCAACGGTTTAGTAGAACCACTATAAAACCGTTTGTTTTAGTGCATTTACTACCGGTTTTTATAACTATTACAAATGTTGTTTGTAGTATAAAATAACCGCGACAAATTGCTGTTTTTTTTTCCTTCTTTGTAGTGGTAGTATATTTTAATCCACTCATGAGTGGTATATATCTCATGAATGCCAATTTTGTATCTTACACGAAACCTCCATATGAAGCCGAATTCACTTACATTTACATACTACCATGAAGAGAGGTTGATTTATTTTTTTTTGGGGCGGGGGAATGAAGAAAACCCTTTTGTGTATCCGGACATGTAGGCCTAATGTGCACTAGTTCTCTCAACTTTATTTAATTTCTAAAAAAACTATAATTACATATAATTCAACAAATTATTACCTAAATATATAATATACCCATTTTGATAGAAATTTATATTTTGATATATTGTATCACTAGCCTAAGTTTCCTTTTCATGTGGATTGGGTCTTGGAGTCTCTAGGCGGGGTTAAATTTTGTGAAAAATCAAAATAGCCTTTCGTGTTGTAGAATGAAATAGTTGTTTGGAAGATTATAAAATAAATATTTTAGTGAAGTTATATTTTTAAAAGCTTCCTAAACACTATATATATTCCAGAAAAATTAGCTGCAAAATCAATCAAAGTCTGCCAAGATACACAGGAAGACAAGTACTTACAAGTATTGTGCAAGTGGGTTTCTAAAATTTTAAATAAGGTAAGCTCATATATATACAGAGAGTATAAAAGTGAGAATATGTAGTTAATAAACGAAAGGTGAATATTCTATCGAATGGCATAAAGAATAGAAGCTTTGTAACTGATAGGAGAAATGCTTGGAAAGAAATTATGGATAAAGTATTTATTGACATGTTATAATTAGATTTCTTGTGTTTTGATTTATAGGAGTCCTGGATCCAAGCTCTTGCACATTTTGCTGCAAATATTTGCCCATTTTTACTAAGCTATTCAACTAGCAATAATAGTGATTATAATTCATATTCTTCATTTTTCTTTTCTTTCTGAGATGTCATTTTCTACATTTCATCCGCGAGGCAGATTATGAAATTATTTAATCAATCTTTTGGGGGGAAAAGAAACGAAATCTAAACCATGTATTGAAAATGCCAATTCCTCTATACACAAACAAATTACTGAGATTAATAATTGTCCCAAGAAATCTTAATTTTTGTGCCATGTATCTCTCCATTTGCAAGTAAGGGTACATTTAGCTTGTTTGCCTATTATATGTAGAAGGCTATAGAAGGCTTTTCAGACACAGTCTTCTCTTTTGAGCCAACTGAAGAAAACAATTGGCTTGTTTTATTTTAATTATCCACCAATATAATTTGTCAAAAAATAAAATAGAAATGTTAAGTTTTGCACTTGGATGAAAGGCAAAAACAGCTAATTGTCAATAATTAGTTATCCCAGCACTAACACCACTCATCATGTTTGGATGAGGTTTTGAATTCTTAAGTCACATTTAATTGTATTATAACAAAAGAGGGACTTATGAATTAGAAGGTAGTTTTATTACAAAGTAAAATAGGGATAACAGAGACTAAAGGGGCGTTTGGCAACCCCAATAAGTGTTTTTAAAAAATACTTTTTCATAAATCGAGATAATCTCCTCTATGTATTTACTTCGTATACCGTAAAAATACTTTTAAAACCATGGTTTGATTTTTATGCAAACACCCCCTGAAAAAGTTTTAGTTTTACATTTTGTGTGACCAAGCCTTGCGTCACTCGCTATAAGAATGAGAGAGTATCACCCACTTTCAATCTTGTCTTGCCTTGTTCTACTCCTCTCTGACACACTCACTCAAGCACGCCACCCAGTCTCACTCAAGTACTATGTGGATTAGCATTTGAAATAATTTATAAGTATGTTTTACGTAAGTTAAAATAAAATTCTTCTCATATACTTAACTTATATTCTACAAATCACTATTAAAAAGCTATCTATAAGCCATTCCAATGAGCTCTAAATTGCTTGTTATATATAGAAGTGCTCATAAGGCACTGAAATCCCTGGAGTAGCTGGCACAATGGGTTAATGATTAATGGTGAGTCAATTATTTGCCACAAAAATTTTCGTCTCTAATTTTGTTACTAAGTCTATTTCGTCCTAATTCCGTTGCTAATTTTAAATTTCATTATTTTAGATTATAATCCTACAACAACTTATATAATAATATAATTACAAATATAATGATTTAAATATATTTTTAATTGTAAAATAAATTGATATATTTGTAGAGTTGGTCTTTATGAAGGTATTATCATTATTCATCTCATCATTAGATACATACTAAGACAGAAAGACAATTTCTTGGAAAACTTGTTTTATGTTTCGTTAAAATCAATTCCTTTTGATCATTAATAATAATTAAACAAATATGCATTACTATAAAAATATAAATACTTGATGATTATTTTTTACTATACTTGATGGTTTATAACCATCAAATATATAGGCATCAAATATTTGTCTCTCTAATATTTGACGGTTAATAACCGTCAAATGTTTGACAAAATGCTTGACGGTTTTTAGTTCAAAACCATCAAGTATTATTCCAAATACTTGACGGTTATTATTAATAACCGTCAAGTATGTGTTAGATATACTTGATGGTTACTTATATAACTGTCGAGTATTATTCCAAATACTTGACAGTTATTGATAAAAACCATCAAGTATATTTTTATCATACTTGACAGTTCTTACAAATAACCGTCAAGTATGTTTAAAATATACTCGATAGTTATTATTTATAACTGTCAAGTATTATGTATATTTGACGGTTATTAAATATAACCGTAATATATATATATAACACTTGACGGTTATATCGAATAACCGTCAGGTATTGTGGACCTTTTTTAAAAAAAATAAGGTGGCTTTCTTTTAGCATCCCCTGCATTTTGAATACAAAAGACAACAATAAAGCAAAGAACATATATATATATATATATATCAATCCAGCCAGCAAATTAGAAATAGAAATTGACATTATATTTGAAGACATCAAAATTCGTATGTACTATACAAAAGGAAACTTCGACAAGAGAAAGCAAAACAAAATTTGTCAAGTACTAAACCAAAACCAAAATATTTATAAAAACCATAGCAAAATTGTCCAAGTACCAAAACCAAAAGCACGATTGAACCATGAGAAACATTTAAAAAAAAAGAGGCAAATACCAATCTTCTTGTCTATCTATTCTATGCTCACTGAGGGTACAATGCCATTTGTCAATTCTTCCATAGTTTCTTCCATTTGGCTAGATGAATATCGCGTGCAATATGTATCCACAAAGTACTGTATGCAAAAGACAAAGAAATTGATGACGTTAGGTATAAATATATAATTAACGTAAGTATAAATTGAACTTTGAATAAATACATGTTACCTTAGTAGGGATTGTGTCAGTATTTTGCATAAGTATCTCTTTCATGAACTTCATGACACAATATCCATAATTCGAGCTCTTGTTTGGTTGCAGTGGGCACTATAAAGAAAGCGGAAGGAAAATATATTAATGATGATATAATGATAAACTATATTTAGTTGAATAGTTAATAGTGATGAATACCTTCACTTTTTTCCATAGGAACACGGAATCGAATAGGCCGTCTTTGATCGAAGGGCATCCTAAGCCTTGATCTGTGCGGAATAGGCACAAAGCTTTGAAAATACAATGAAATTAAATGTTAATAATTGTCAAAAATTAGATTAAAAAAGAAATTAAATTCAATGTGATAAATGACATTCAATATAGCTATTAAACAGTGATCACATAAATGGTCGACTGGCCGTATCCCCATTAAGAAAATCAAACTACCAAATCTTTGCTTCAGAGGGATTGACCACAATTAGCATCCAGTGTCTCCTAAGTACAATAAAGACAATAAGAACAATTAGAAACTATTATAAAATAACAAAATTGAAGAAAATTTAGTATACTTACCCTTGGTAGTAAGGTGCCAAAAAGAAAGTGTCCTTATCCTTTACTGCCCTTAAATGAAGATATCTACCAAATCTCTCGATCAGTCTTGCTTCATATTAGGGCTGTGGCTAGTAAAGGCATGGGGATTGATGAACCTAAAATTTTCATTAAGGCCGCTAGGAACAATGAAATTCTTGTAAAGGTACCTAATTGCCTAAACAAAAATATCAATATAATAAATGTTCTAAGTAATTAAGTATTTAATCATGGTTTGAGAAATACCTTATATAAAAGTTACAGGTATTCATGCTAGCCATTTCATGAGTCAAAATTTCTTTCAGTACATCATTTGTGACACACTTAGATGGGGGTCTACCATAAACCTTTGGCTCAAAGTTGAGAGGAATCATCAAGTAGTGGTCGTGTTCTAATCTTGCCCCAATTGCATATTCCTCAAGACATATTCTATACCTTGATGATACTATAGGAGTGGGCTCAAAGGGCTTCTTTTGTGAACATCATAACGATTGATCTCCCAACAGACTCTTCTTTCCGTTAGACTAATAAACATATAGTTAGTAATTAAAACAAAATTTATAGATTATTTTGAATTAGCTGAAGGTTTCAACATATATATATACACACCTTTTTAGGCAATTCTAATGAAATAAGATGTCTAGACCAAGCAACAAAGCTACCCACTGCTTGGGCCTCTGTCTCTGCATCTGGGGTAGGCATAAGAAGGGTGTAGTTGCCATCTATAGCAATGCTCAATTGTACCCTTACATGATCAGCAAGGAGGGCACATTACTAATCATGGTCTCTCCCGGCAAGTTGAACATGTGGCTTATGGCGACGGTGTGAAGTTTAGGGCTATTTGCCATATACTGGACATCCACTTCACCCTAAGCAAACGTATACATGTTATTTAGTTTGTTTTGAAAATAATTAAACGTGATAATATAAAGACAAGTAGATGTTTTTCCCTCTGGGGCTGAGATTCAAAGCCTACTATGATGCTTGGCCCTCAATCAATTGCTCAATCAAGAGCGATTGGGTCTTGACCTATTCCTTTAACCAACACATTTCCTCTTTCAACTCCATAAACTCAACTAAAAAAAGCACGTTCGATGTTAAGGCCTTTTGCTTAGCCCAAAGTAAGATTGCTTCGTGACTCCGAAGCCAACACCCCTAAGACGACTGGGGTGATTAGGAGTCCCTAGTGCTATCCTCAATGTATCTTTATCCTCTAGTGCCAATTCCTCCCTTATCCCCATCTCAATCATATCTAACCTCACTTTTATGCCATCCTTTATCTTCCCTGGAATATGGAGTAGCATGCCAAAAAGAGTTTCATATACATTTTTCTCAATATGCATAACATTAAGAAAATGTCTCATATCTAGTGTCTTCTAATACAACAACACAAAGAAAATGGACTTTTTCTTCCACCCACTTGTCCTAATATGCCTTGCAAAAGGTTTTTCAAATTCACACTCTATATCTTTCACCAATAGAAAATATCCTCCCTGGTCAATGGTATAGGCAACTTACCTTCTTTTGAATTCCCATTGAAATACTTTTTAAAATGTCGGTAAGGATGATCACGATGCAACCATCTACGATGTCCCATATAGGAATTTTTCATACCGTGTTCCAACCTTATTGAATCTGTGCCTTTTCCACAAATAGGACATCTAAGTTTCCCTTTAATGCTATACCCTAACAAATTACCATACCAGGAAAGTCGTTGATTATCCCAAACAACATGACTCTCAACTTGAATGTTTCTTTCTTATATGCATCATATATATCAACCCTACTCTCCCACAATAGCTTCAAGTCCTCAATTAGTGGATTTAGGTGTATATATATGTCATTCCTTGGTTGCTTTGGCCCAGAGATTATCATAGATATCATGGAATACTTGCACTTCATGCATAGCTATAGAGGAAGGTTATACATAAACAAAATCACTAGCCATGTTCTGTGGATACTGCTTTGCATGCCATACAGGTTCATTTTGTCAATAACCAATATAAGGCGTAGATTCCTCTTTTCTTTCCCAAATTTGTGATACTTAATGTCAAACTTCTTCCATTCTGGAGAATCAACAGGATGCCAAAGCATGCTGTCTTTAATCCTTTCATCCGAATGCCACCTTAGATTTCTCGCAGCTTCTTCACTGCTATACAAGCGTCTAAATCTTGGTACAATGGGAAAATACCTCAACACGTTCTTTGGATTCTTCCCATTCTCTTGGTAGCGTGAGGCATTATACTTAGAGCACTTGGTTAGTAACTTATATTCCATCCTAAACAAAATACAATCATTGAAGCAAGCATGTATCTTCTCATAGCTTAGGCCAATAGGGCGCTATACTTGTCTTGCGTCATACATTTTTCTTGGAAGCTCATTTTCCTTGGGTAGCATTTGTTTCAGAAGCGAAAGCAATTTTGTGAAGCTTGTGTCACTTTAACGATTTCTTGCCTTCAATTTCAGAACCGCAGATAATTTTGTAAACTCAGTACAGTATTCATACAGAGGTGTCTCCACGTCACTCTTCAACCTCTCAAACATTTATAGACAATCCTCAAGCTCCCCTTCAATCATACTGGTCATATATTCAAGACAATCAGTTTCATATGTACTTGTATCAAAATTAGTTGATCTACAGCTTTCACTTTACCCCTCAATTACCATTACCCACATCTCTTGTCTCCTCGTGTTTTGTCCAACACTTATAACTTTAATCAATTCCATTAATAATTAAGTAGCTCTTACAAACAGATAATGGAACTTTCTTGAGAAGGCAATACTTAACACAAGGGAAAATAATGCTATTACTATTATCGAGATGCCTAACCGCAAACTCTACGCCATCCCAATAGTCCTTTGATAGGTGGTTGGTAGACATCCATTTCTTATCTATGGTCCCCATCTAACATTAAACATTTAGATAAAAATGTGATCAGTGAGTCAAACATGTTGAGCGAATTAAACAAAGATAGGAGATCAATGAGTCACAACTGATCACATGTTACCCTCTTTAATTTTAATTTTGCTATTCCAACTATTAAAAACTAGTAATTCTAGTTATTAACAGCTCGTAATTGAAATAAATTAAATCATATGCCATTCCATTTGAAAAAAAAATTGGCAACGTAATGGCTTAAAAAATAAGCATTTTACAAGCTTTATGCCCTCTATTTGAACTATATTAACTTCCAAAAAAAAAACTAAATAGCAAACCAACAGCTGGGCAATATCATAACAAATAACAACATTTATGAAAGAAAAACAAAGTCATTGAATAATTCTTCAAACTAAAAACAAATTCCATTGAATTTAGAAACAATGACATCTAAATTCAATCAAGTCCCATTGCAATTGGAAAAAAATTCTGCAGTATAACAGCTTAGAATGAGCACTTCCTAGGCCTTCTACCTTAGGCAAATTCAACTTAGAAAACCTAACACCTAAAATAGCATTCATGCAAGTTTAATTAAATCTAAATAACCTAAAACTATCTAACATAATGCCATTTTCCTACCATTTCTTATTTTGTTCCCTTATTCTTTTTCGTTATATTGTTACCATTCACTATTAACAATCAGATTGAACAATCAAAACAATGTACACTTTTAAAACCATGGTATAAAATGAAGCATATTAAACGTATATGTATATAGAATTAGAATTGAAACCATATGAGCCCATTAAAGAAGACCAAGAAGAAGCCAATATGTATGAACACAATGTAAGAAAGTTTTCATTCATCGACATAAATGGAATAGTACTATAGAGACAAATTTATGTATTAATTTTAATTTTTAATTATAAATATATAACTTTGCGCTAAAACTCGGCAGGTTCATTGTAGTTCAATTGATAAAGGCACACATGCGCACATTGTAACTATGCTACTTACCTCAATAGAACTAACCATGACAGAAAAGGATAAAACCAATACACATACCGTATCATGATTATTTAAAAGCAATCACATCTTTAAGGGGCTAATCGTGATAGAAAGGCAACCAACTTCAATTAAGGCTATCATGGTTAGAAAAAGAAACACTTTATCATCTATAACCATATCATATACCATCAGATATATTACATTCACATGCAAACCATGTTAGGAATGATTAGTCATAATTAACATGGTTATAAAACAACACGTCCTTAATTGATAACAGTTATAATAGCAGTTCAGATTTGACTATCTTAATCGATATTAACAATAACTACCTCATTATCATATCATGGATCCATAAATAATTTAATCACATGCAATCAAAGGGCCTCAAGCCCATTACTAGCACTTCAAGCTAGTGTCTAGATAAAATAAACAAAAAGTAGAAAATGTGATACATTCGTCATGACAAACAATATAAAAAAATTGAGAAAGTAAAAGAAGTATCAAATGAATATAGTCCTAATGCAGGGCAATATACAAAAATTGATTGCATAAAGTAAGACCCAGAAGCTCTACACTATTAGCTACAGCTATTGAGCCTTAGGAGTCTTTTACGAAGGTATTGCTAACGTATTATTTCCTGAAAAAGGTAAAATAATAAGAGTGAGACAATATATCAATAACTAAATTCCTACTATCATATACACTAGTATGGACTAGTGAGGTGTCTAGTGGGATATACTTTTTGAAACAAAAATATACATAGTTTCACTCAGCAGATATAATATATTTACTATATTGATTAGCCAGTTTCAAAACATCTTGATCAATTTCAAAAATAATATAACAGTTAACTTATCCACAAGATAGTAACCTTAGGAATAATTCAAATTAAACATGCAGGTATAAATCCAAATCCAATCTTATCTCCTCCTTATTTTTGCCGACTGAACCCATAGGCTAAGTCTTGCCATATGACTAGCCACTCTCACAAGCTCACCATATGAGTGATATGGACCAGGCAAAGTCCGTAGAGCACTTAGTAGACTAGGGGTTCCCCTCAAAGAACTAGTGGGGTGTTGCAGTCCCTCAAAAAAATAGTGGAACAGAACAGAGGCCAACCATAGAGCTCTGTATGGAGGCCAATACCACGTGACGAATATATAAATATCAGTAACTCCAATCATCTCCTCCATAACCCATCCCAAATGCCCATGACTCAAAACATTCAAATAGATATACACATATATAATGACATAACTCATCAACAGTTTATCTCATGCATCATATTCTAAAAATCAATTGTTTCCAAGCTCACTTTATCCAGTTTCCTGAATAAAAATATCCCACAAGATGGTCTAGGCAAATAAAAACTTCATACGAAAGAATTTAGTTATCAAAATCACTCACAAACACATATCAGCCATGCAACAAATAAAAATTCAATTAACTGGTCCACTAGCTAATAGTCAAATACAAACGAAGACCATACTAAAAAACGCCATAATAGGATTTATATATACAAATGGAATTAAAATGTTATCTTTACAGTGTTAGATTAAGTTGCTCAAGAAGTTCTAGCTTTAACTTTCTATCTAAGATATTCATCGTTACTCAGAATTTTAGCTTAAAAGGTATTTGTTAAGGTTTATGATAAGAAAATACACACACACACAGACTTAGATTCAATTCCTAGATTCTCTTAACTTGTATAATTCTTTAATTATTAGGTTATATCATTAGAATCACCAGTTTTGTAAATTAGATAGAAGATCCTTAATTTATAACTTATGTTCTATCTTCGAAAAACTTAGACAAACAGATTTAATTTGAGTTAATTTATCCTCGCTTCAAAAGTCTAATTATTGATCCAACCATTGAATTTAATGTCTTACATGTTACAAGTCTACTCTCTAAATTTTGGGCCAGTCCAACAGTGAAAGAATTTAAAAACGATTTACTATTCAGGGTTCTATCTATCAAATTTGAAAAAATTAAGTTGAAAATGTACCCAATAACTTATAACTTAGAGATCAAATTAACAATGTAACCATTAAAATTGACGAGTTGGATGTCCCAAACTGGTTGACCAAATTTCAATCTGATCCGACAATTCATAAATTCAAAACTAGTATTTTTTTGAGACTGTCCCATATGTATGCAAAAATTGTTTGCTTACTCTTAAATCCACCCACTACCTCTCATATATAGGCTCCTAAAGCTCCATTATTTTAGTATTTAGTCGATATGGGACTTCTATACTATGCTATACTTATTTATTTCTATAATATCACACACGCAAGTCATGACTAATTAGAAAAAATACCTATATTATAATTTTCATTAACTTGATGCTAAAAGATATCTATTTATAAATTTAATTAAATTCTAGGGATAAAAAAATTAAGGATATTACACACATAATGTCTTTAATTCGAGCCATGGAGAAGTCACATTTGAGGAGTGACAGTGACACGTGGCAGGCAGAAGGTGATGTGGAGAGTGAGCGACAATAAGGTGGCGGCTGGTGGAGGCTCCACGTGATATTTTAATTTTTTTCAAAGAAAAATCTTACTGGCCACACAATTTTTTCACCACCAATTAGTGACAGAATATTCTCCTTCATCGCTAATCATATGGGTTTTTTTTTTTTTTTTTTTGCAGTGCAAGTTGATATATTGATATGCATCAATGGAATCCGCCGCCTTCTACTTTCCCATTTTCACACCGCGTATTTGGGCCGAATCATTCAAGCTTCTCCTCTTTCTTCCATCATTGCTGCGTGCGGATTAGGGTTTTGATCACTCTTTTTTATCCTCTTTTCAATTTCAACGAATTAACTAACTCCTTTTGTCCTTTATTAGCTCTTTTCAGAAGCTTTCTCCACCATTTTCGCAACCAATAACAGGAAAGAATGTTGAGTTTGGTACTCATCGATAAATTTAAATTTTTTTCACCAATTCGGCATTTCATTTGAAGCTATTTTGTTTTCCCTTCTTGTTTGACATGACCAAGGATGCAGCTTCATTTTATTCATATGATGAGTTAATCAAAATGTCATTTTTCTGCTACTAACAATGCCATAAAAATTTGTTTTGACCTTCAAAAATTATATATAAATTTATATGTTATGCTATTTATTTTAATTTGAAGTTAATGGGCTTATAATTTCACATCCTCTTAATAGTACTTGTTAGACTATCGCAAATTAATATGATATAATGATAATATAAAGATGATTGTCATTTTGACACCCTTGTTAATAATGACTTGCTAACTTATCAATACAGACATTTGTCAATTTTCTGCTACTAAGAATCTGTTATAAGGTTATGGTTTCATGTGATTTTAAGTTATATACGCTTCCATAATACATTTTAGTTATAATATAATATGATATAAAGTGAGTAGTCAATTTTGGCATCCTTACTTATCAATATTTACACCTTAACTTGTGCATCTTACTTGTCATTTCTTTGATACTAAAAATTTGATATAAAGTTATGATATAATCATATTTCAAGTCACATATTTTGATCTGACATGATTTTATATTACACATATAATCTGATATAAGATTTCAAATTCAATCATTTGTGCAACCTCAAAAGGTGGTCTTTTACTAATGTCAAGCAACATTTATATATATATATATATATATATATATATGTATATATTCATTCTCTAATACAAAAATAGTGGATGATTATCAGCTTATGAAGGCATATCAATATAAGACACCAATTTTCATTTTTTTAAGTGAAAGTCTTCATAATCATTTATCACGTATAAATAGTCCTCAATTTACAAGAACAAAGAGACAGAGTAGATCCAAAACATTTCGTTTCCCAACAGAAATCGAATAATCAGCAGAAAAGAAGAGGATGGTGAATCGAACAAGTCGAAAAACAATGCTTGGTTGGAGAAGAATAACAATGGCTGCCATGGTAGCGGCGGAAGGGTGTGGCGGCAATATAATAAGACTTTAACAGGTTTTGACAACAATTAACTTATAAATAATATTAAATTTTTATGAGAATTCTTGATTTAGGATTTTGTATTTTTCATGATATTTTTCTGTCATTTTTTCTAAATAGTATGAAACATTTATCCATAAAAGATACATAATTATTAAAATACAAACTTTATCGGATTATTTTTTTTTTTAAGTTCAAAACATGTCATTTAAGGCTCAATAAGAAAAAAAATAACTCAATAAATTCATTCAAAATTCTTGATCAAAGCCATCAAGAGTGATTAACCAGTTTACTGGTTAAACCTACCTTATAAGGTACGACCCGGTCATTCCATTTCCACCGCCCTTTCACATTAAATAAATGTCTTTTCTCATTAGAAAAATCTCCATTAATTAAAACAAAAAGATTATCTTAATAAATATGAATCCCAAACCATGCATTGCAAATCTTTTAGTAATGAATTCCCTTTTCTCCTCAAAATATGAAAATATGAATCTGCTTTTGACAAGGTAACGGTGCTCCACGTTCGTTAATGGGTTTTAACTTTTTCAGCAATCATGCTAATTAAAGTTATCTATTTGCATGACCATCCATAATTATTACAGCTTCATTTTACCCTCGAGACCACAAACGCCTTCCTTTGATCGTCCTCTTTTTCTCTTTAATTAGTCACAAGAAATTAATTAATTAAATTAAATATATGAGCTTTTTTAAAAAAAAAATCTTTCATTGTGCTGTGAAATTAAACGTGTTGTGCGTGTAAGTGGAGAACAATTTTCATAGTTCAAATGAAATTGGAGTAAGAAACGAGGAATTTAAACCTTTGCCTGTTTCAGGGAACAATCATGAGTTTCCTTTGTCCTTTCCTTTGAAAATTTTCACCATAAGAATCATGATTCATGGAGAGAACTATGAATATTGAATATTGGAATTCTATTCACATCAATTGTAATAATGTCACCGGGCGTTGAATTCTTTTGTCCCCAAATTGAATCTTCTTATTTTCCTTTGTTGCTAAAATTTTCATTAAATCTTAATAAAATAAGGATCTTGCCCTGCATTGATTATTTTTTAGAAAATCATCAATTGACCAATCTAATCATTAAATAATTAGCTAAAATATGTATAACTCCCCCAAACTTTAAGTTACTTGCACGCAACTACCTTGTGCAGCATTTTAATTTTTTGTATTTTTATTTTTAGTATTTAAATAATTAAAAAATTATTTAAAATTTATTGATAAAATATATATCTAATTTAATATAAATTTAAATATATATATATATATATATATATATAACCACTCACCTTTTTCCACCGACAGTGGAAAAAGGGGTGGTGGTAATTAAGAAGAAGAAATGGAGGGTGGGTGGTTGTAAAAAGGCGACTAAGAGGGAGCCGTAGGATCAAAAAAATGGGAGGAAAGGTGTAGGCAGAAGAAAAACGATGAAGAGCATTAAATGTGAGGATATTAAATATTTATGACTTTTTATTTTTTCTTTATTTTGTAAGAGAAGCAAAGAGAAAGAGAGAGAGAGAGAGAGTGAGCGAGCGAGCGAGAGACCAAGAGAATTGTAGAGTGCCTGAAAGATGGGACAAGTTTGGAAGATCATTTAGTTATACAAAAATATTTTTTTATCAAATTTTTTTTATGTATGTTTGTTTAGAAAAAAATTTTGTGGTTTGAATATAAAGTAAGTAGTGAGTTTTGACAATATATGATAATATAAAAATTTAAAGATAAATTATTAATAAATTTTAATCGGTTTATATTTATTCATTGGTTGTTTTGAGAATTTTCAATTGAGAGTTTAGTTGAAAAATTTATTATTCAAAACATATAGAATGCTTTTACCGATTAAATTTAAGTTAAATAATTTATTTTGGGTTATTTAATTGAGGTTTCAATTGGTTGGAACATTGAATCAGTTAAACATATATTATTGAAAAAAAATTTTAAGCTTGAGACATAAATTATAAATTGAGAATTTTTGAAATTAAATAAAATTAAAGTTTATTTATAATTCAAAGAAGTTGTTTGGGTAGAAAAAAAATTTTAAATGAGACTATAATAAATAATTGAGATTTTAATGTGGGATTAGAATTTTAGGTAATAAATATATATTTATTTAAGTTATTAAATTTAAATCTGTAATTATATGAAAATTTTTATTCAATAATATGTATCTATTATGAATAGTTAGATATTTGAAATTTAATATGTTTATATAATTTTAATTTAGAGGATAGTCTTAGAATTTTAGGGGAATTTTAGAATAATTTTGAGTCATATATTAATAAATATTTATGGGTAATTTGTAGGCACTTGTTGAGAATTTTGGAGTAACCGTAGTGTGATTATCTGTAAGCTAAAAGTAGTAAGTAACTCTAAAAATTATTTTATATACACGTAAATTGTGTGTGGTTATATTATTATGGATAAATACTTTTTGATCTAATTAAATTATACTAAATTATATGTACATATAAAGATTGAGTTTTCAAATAAATGGAGTTTTAATAGATTTACTTTTATTTTATCCAAGATTTATGCTATAAATTACAATTAGTTTTTGAATATTTTAATTAAATTATAATACAATGAG
Organism: Neltuma alba; assembly: GCF_004799145.2. Lineage (NCBI taxonomy): Eukaryota > Viridiplantae > Streptophyta > Magnoliopsida > Fabales > Fabaceae > Neltuma > Neltuma alba. The sequence goes on along the minus strand of NW_021634548.1, from coordinate 11,659 downwards.
TTGTACTGTTTAATGGTACTGAAATTTTATGGTTTTCTTATTTGGAATAATAACAGGAAAAATTAGAGAGAAGGACGTAAAAAAAATAGTATTTATTAAAAGGGATCTCAAAAATTGTAATTAATTTGAAAGACTAAAAGTTAAAATAAAATTTCACAATTACCAAATTATCCCTTGCCAAATCCCTATATTATCCCCAACACCGTCCTATCTTAATATTTGACGGTTAGTTATCAATTGAACCTTCCTTCATTTTTCTCTATATGTATCTCTTTTTGATGCACACAAAGTTTCCATCAATAGTAATTGTCTTTCTATAAATACAGAACAAAGAAGACAAATTGAAAAGAATCAACTAACAAACAATTATTATGATCATTATTCTCCCTCCTTTAGTTTGTTTGGACCGAATGTTTTCTTCTTTTTTTGTGGCGTCTATCCCACTGTTCGATCTGTGAATTGTAAACATCAGTAATTACAATATAACACTTTTTTTATACTTACACTAATTATATGCATATGTTTTGCATCCAATTTTATTATAATATATTGTATGCAAATTTGGATGAATAAGAGCTAACAGTGATGATAAGATAGGTAGTGTCATGGAATTGAGGTGGATATGATAGATATTTAGTTCATTAATAACGCAAGCTCTTGACTGAAGTCAATATTATTGTGCAATATAAGCATAGATATTCTAGTTTGCACAATTTAAGCGGATGAGGTAGATTATGAGGATCAATAAGCAAATCACGATAAATATCAAATTATTATATGAACAGCAACACCATTTTATGAGTGATTGATGGGAGATGCGTCCTCCTTTTAGTTTAATTAAAAAATTAATTATTAGCTTTTCATTTTTGGAATATTAGAAAATTAGTATAGTAATATGATTATATGACAATTATCTAATTAGTGTTTTCTCACTTAATGAAATTTCATTTGTAATTAATTTTATGGTTTTAGAACTGATTTAATATTAGAGAGGTTTCATAAAAAAATAATAAAGATGTTAGATAATGATGGATTTCCAATATTCATTGGAAATTTTTTGTTATTTTCATATGGATGGACAAGATTAACCAATCAAGAAGAGTGCTATGCTATGACGGAGGGAGAACAATAGGTAAAATGATTGAACATGGACAATCATTGAAAGAACTAATAACCGTGGTATGATCTTATTTTGGGGAAAGATATAAGTGGGAAGAGACTTAAATTTAGTCTAAAGTTTGGTCCTTCTCAGCTTATCAGAATGAAAGGCAAAATTGCAGTCGCACAAGCTGGAAATTTTCCCAATTGTATCGGAATGAAAGGCTAGTAGATGTAGATATGAATGGCTAGAAAATAGGACTTTATTTTTTTTGTTAATTGCTGTATTTAGTTTTTAATTTTAATGGGGGCAATTTAGTAATTATAAATTTATATTTCAATTGATGAGTAACCGTCATATATTGAGATGGGTGTTAGAGATAATGTAGGGATTTGGTAAGAGATAATTTCATAATTGTAAATTTATATTTTAATTTTTGTCCTTAAAATTAATTGCAATTTTTAAGATCCCTCTTAATAAATACTAATTTTTTTAGGTCCTTCTCCTTAATTTTCCCATAATAATATATTTACGGATGTATTTTTAATATGAGGTTATCTGCATGACACATATATGAAAGCTTGGTTTGCGTATTTATATATGAATTTTTGCAAACCTTTCTTCATCTTCTTCTTCGTCGACAGAGGTTAAGCTTTCTCATTGAATAAGCATATTTAACCCCCCAAAAAAAAAATTCATGAAGGAGAATGATCTTTGAATGCGGCTTTGGTGTTTAGCTTCATTGATATGACAAGTTTCTGGGCTGTAAAAAGAAAGTTTCCCTTTGTAGGCCACATTTTATGGATTATTAGTTGCAAGTTATACCCGTTAGGATTCTAAACGATCATAATTAGTCAGGTATGAAAATTTTTGGTTCTGAAACTTACAAATTTGAAAATGTCCATTGTTGTTGCTTGTTAGTTGTTACCCTTTCTTTCTTGTTCAATTTCTTGGATCATGAATTTCACAAATGGGAAAGATGAAATGGGCCCCTTCCTTTGTTTATTTGTTTTTGTGCTGACCTAGATAATCTTTCAATGAATACATCATTTCTTCAAGAGTAAAGATATTCAATTTGTTCTGTACCAACTATTTCGTCCTTGTATCGATCAATTTGGGATGGGTAAAACAGGATAAAAAGATTTTTGGGATGGGACAAAACAGAACAACAACCGAAACGGCCTCAAGAAGGGACATGATTTCCTTGTTTATCGATCCGTAACTTGAACAACTCTATTTAGATGTATTAGTGTACTTTTTCTACACAAGATAGGTAAAGTAGTTCCAAATAATGGAGAGTGTGCTTCAACATTTTATTTGGTTTTTTAGTTAAGACAAATTAAAATCCATTCCTTTTATAGAAGATGAAAACAATAACAAAAATAAATCATCTTTTCCGCGAAAAGATAACACTTCCTTCTTCCTTTCTGCACTTTCCCTATCGATAGATTTGCAAAATAGCAAAGTGGAGAAAACTGTGCAAAAATATGTCAAGAGGTGGTGCTGCAGGAGTGGTTATATGAAGTATCAACAGCATCAGTATAATCAAAACACAGGAAAGTTGTGCTAAAAAGAAAACACACAGGAAAGTCAAATTGCTACCATGTTCGAACAAATTGAAGAAGTTAATGGAGATGGGATGCCTGCAGAAGGGAAACTCGAAGGAAGAAGATGACCCCTTATAGCTTTCTACATTTGAAGAAAATGACGAAAAGAGGCTAGAAAAACCTAGATGAAGATGGAGATCAAACAACTAAACTGATTTAAAGTTCGGGTGAGTTATGCAATTTTAGTCTAAAACATTTCATAATAATAAATGAACAGCATTAACTCATTGTCATTTTCTTTCTTTTTTTAAGATTAAAATGCATCTAGTACCCTAATTTTTTTCAGATGCCTTCAGCACCCCAAAATATTTTGTTGTACATCCAGCACCCCGAAATATTTTTTTAAGTGAATCTAGCACCTTAAAGTTTTTTTTCCCTTGGTGGTAGATACACCAAAAAATATTTTAAGATGTTAGATATACCTAAAAAATACTTTAGAATATTAGATGTACAAAAAATGTTTCACAGTGCTAGACACATTTGAAAAATACTTGAAAGTACTAGATGCATCACAAAATATTTTGGGATATTAAAGGCACCTGAGAAAATACTTCAAGATATTAAGCATACCTTAACCTTTTTTTTTTTTTACAAAAATTTTTAGGACAGGAGGATGACAACCTAGTCTAAATAAGGAAAGCTTTCGAGCTCAACAAAAACCTACAAAAGATTTAGATTTATACCTCATCTTAAGAGGATGAATCGAAACTTGACATTACAAGCTACTTGCTTATTATAAGACTTTCTGATAATTAAATTATTTATGTGGGATTGCATAGTAGTTTTCTCCAGATTTTTATAGTGACCTCACATAGAAAAGAAATGCAAGTGAATTATATATCATTTGAGACATTTCTAACATGATAAATCCATCAATTCATAAAATAAATTATATAATAAGTTGTACTATTTGTAACATATAAATTATGTAACTCATCTCAAAATTTATCGACAATTTAAGACTCACAATTAGTTTATAAAATAGACTGAAGTATATATTTACCCTTCTAAATTTACATCAAATTTTAATTTAATTCTTCAAATTTAGAAACTATATTTTCAGTCCTTAATAGTTTTATTAACAAAAAATGTTGACTCAACAAATTTAAGATGATAACTTTACAATTAAATCCTAACTTATTAGCTTTTAATTATTAATCTGTAATTTTAAGAATATTTAAACTAAAATCTAATACAGATACAATTTTAACATCAAAAACTCACCTTTCAAAATATAAAAAGGTTATATTAAAGGATTAAATTTTAACATGTTTTATTAATTTTTAATTGCAAATTTATCATTTAAATCTGTTGTATTTGCATTTTTTTTGTTAATAAAACTAATATGGTTAACATTGAGACGCCAAAAATACATTTTATAACTTAAAAGAACTAAATTCAAATTTTATAAAATTTAGAGGAGCTGATATATACTTTACCTGATAAAATATGATATGCTTAGGGCCTTTTAAGCATTGTACAATAAAAAAAATTTTAAAAAAAAGGCGATTTTGCAGCCTTAGAAGAATTTCAAGTTTTCAGCTTTCTTTCAGAATTCAGGGAAGTCGGTCAGAAAACTAAAATTACATCGAAGCCCATGCAATTTTTGTTTTTCCTGGTATAATTGGGCTGCGGCCGAAAAACTGAGCCACGTAGATTTTTATTCACCCGTCAGTTCAGCCCCTAGGCCCTAGTCCATTTTCTCTTACCTGAAACATAAAAATTAGACTAATCAAATTGGGTTTAACCAAATGAGATGATTCCTACTCATACGGGGGTTGGGTAAGATTGATATGATTTCTTATAACGTAAATGATTAAAGGAAGAGGTAACTTAAGAAATTCAAAACATATTTTTCATGAAATAATTAATTTAATTTTTTTTAATATTTGAATTAGTTATGTAATTCTTACGTGTGACATTGTAAAACATTTTTTAACATAAACGGGGACACAGATTTATTTAGATTTTCCCTGAGAAGCCCTTGAGGCTGTGTAAGAAAGTTTGAAGAATCTGCAAAAGTGAGACACCTTTTCTGGGATTCAGTAATTGGGGTATGCTTCGTTTGTTTTCCACAAATTCAGCCACTGAGTCTCCAGCTATTAAAACCCTAAATTGAAGCTTGCACCAAACGGAGCAGAAACGATAGGGATCTTGGAGGCTTCTCCTCTCACATGTGATACACAGCTTGCCACACGCCTCTCTCTCGTTTTGTGAAATATATTAATCTCTATTTATAATGAATCTATGAGTCTAGTTTTTCCCCTCTTTCTCGTTTCTTAATGCTTAACACTATGTTTGGTATGGGATTTTCAGAAGATAGGAGAGGGAAGCTGCTCCCTTCCTTTTGTTTGGCTGGTGCAATTTTTTAGGAAGAGATCAGAGTTGCTCCTTTCTTCTTGTTTGGTTAAGATATTTTTTTTAAAAAAAGAAGGGACTCTTCTCCCTTCTTTTTCCCTTCTAGGCTCCTCTCTAAAAGTAAGGTTTTTTGGAGGTGAAATGAAAGATAAAATTTTAAGTTTCAAGATTAGCCTAACTAAAATATTTTAATTCCTCATATACTTTTTTGATTTGTTAATCCCTAATCAGTTGTGAACATATCTACATAAGAGAATTCTTTTGAACATCTAGCAAGAGGTTGCCGAGATAGTTGTCTCCAAAATTAGTGAGCATTGTTGAACCTTTTTTTTCTCCTCTTCTTCTAATGCCAAGAGGCCGTTAGTATTTTCTTTCACCTTCAAGGTTTTTTCTCTCATTGAAATTTATCACTCACACCTTTTTATCTTGATATCCTATAAGTGTGTGACTGTGTCTTGTAAGTCAAAATTGATGAATTGTATTATATATATAGTTATATCTTAATAAAATAAAAAAAAGAGAAAATTCATTTAAATTTTATGAGGTTAAAATAGTTAATTATTAGAACAAAATAAGGTATTATTGAAATTCTTCCCTTCTTTTCCCTCCAATTAATCCAGCAGGAGATCATTAAAATCTCTTCCCTCTCTCCCCCTCCCTCCCCTCCTCTTTGTAATTACCCTCCCCTTCCCTCCGTCGAGCCAAACACAGCGTAAAAATCAAATTATCATTCTACCTTCACACTTAATTTACTCCAAAAGACCTCATGCTTTTTTCCAGTTTTAGGGGTATTTCTGTAAATGGCATTTAGGGCAATATTTCCAAATTTTTATATTATTGTGTAAAATATTTCATCAGTTTTATTTTTTTACCAAATGAAATATAAAATAAATATTTTCCTAAAAGAAACATAGGAAAAATTATCCACTGGTCCTAGGAAAAATATTAAATAAAATAAGTCCGTCAAATTTCATTTGATATTAATACGTACCAAGGAATTTAGTATTACATGTTTGACTTCTAAATTATGCAATTTGAGTTGTTAATTGGAAAGTTTGGTCTGCAAATATTAATTTATAAATTTGACTTTTAAATGAAACAACTCAACTCGTAACTATGAAGGTTTCATTTAATTCTCTGAGAATTTATTTGTATTAAATGAAATTCAATAAACCTATTTATATTTTATTTTCTTATATGAAACGTATGGGCAAGTTTCTCAAATACAAACCAGTCTAACCAAAAACAAAAGAAGAAGATTAAAGCTTGGCCTGGTGGTCTTTTTTTTTCTTTTTGGCTGGGCATATGTATTATCTTATTGGAGGTAATTTTATTTGGAGTACTGTAAGATACTCCTCCGGTCCTAATTATAAGACCCAATTGACTTATTTGAGGAGATTAAGGAAGTAAGTTAAGTTGGTTATTTATAATAAATAAGTGTTGTCATTCCTAAAATATTCTTGCTAATTAAGTATATTGGCTAAAACTATCATTATTAGAAGGATTATCTTGGAAAAAAATGCATAAATATAAGAGACAAAATGAATTGGGGTCTTATAATTAAAACTAAATAAAAAGTCAAATGTGGTCTTATAATAAGGATCGGAGGAGTACTAAATATAGGCATCTCTTTTAATAGAGATTTAATGGAATGCGTGTTGTAATGTGAGTTTGAGCCCACCCCTATGTAACTAAAAAAAAAAAGGGATTGGAGCACGTCATATTTTAGCATTTTAGGAAAAAGGCTTCATAGTTTTCAACTTTTTTTTGGGCATATTGGGTTCCTTTTGGGCTGTTGTCCAAAAAATGGGTTGGTCATACTTATAATGTCAGGTGGCCTAACGCCTTATTTTACTCCGAAAAAAATTGTTATCCATATAGTCCATTATTTCATTTAATTTTTAAGTTTATTTTGATCTCTATAATTTTTTGCCAACTGATCCCTAAAATTTGGAATTTTTTGATTGAATCTTTATAAGCTGATGAAACTTTCAATTAATTCATATCATTTTGAATATTTGTTAAACTGTTTTTTTTTTTTTTTGTTTTTATGAGTTCATGGTATCCACTATCAGTAGTAATAACTAATCTCTAAATATTGTAAATTTCCTAAAGGGATATAGTGCTGGCCGTGAGACTCTTTCCATAAACACCATTAGAGATCGAACTCTTAACTAGATACTTAAGGAACCCAGCTAAATTTTATTGTTATTTTAGCATATATTATTATAATATTTTATTTTAAATAAATATAATTTAACAAAGAGAGTAGTGAAAGGATACATAATAAATGAAAGTTGGACTAGAATACACGCTGAGGCCAATAGAGTGTTGACTTGTTTATTACGTGCAGGACCTGCTAGTTTGGATCAAGTTTGGACTAGAATATAAATAAAAGTTGAAATTTTGACGTTTGATCCGATGGATGATGGACGTGCATTTAAAAAAAAAAAGAAGGAAAAATGATAAAAAAAAAATACCTGTTTAAATTTTGAAATAATAAATAGGTAACACTGATTATTCTTATAAAAATATTTAACTATGTTTATAAAGATTGTGACATGCTAAATCACATATTTATTTTTTGTCATTTTTCTTTTAAAAAAATCTATTCATGGCTTATGTGTGCACATATATCTATGAATACGTATAATTTAATTTTAATTATGAACTTAAAATTAAAATTACAAGCAGATTTAAATCTATAAACTCCTACTTATAAGAAAATTTCCTTGCCATTAGAGCCCGATGTCTTTCATTGAATATATATATACATATATGTATATATAAAATTTTTTTACCAAAATGAAATTATATAATTTACACTCTACACATTAGGATATGTAGTGATAAGTAGGATTTTAAGTTATCAAGTACATTATCATCATTTTTTAAAGATTAATATCATTTTCAGTCTCTAAATTTTGACCTCATTTTAATTTTAGTTTTTGAATTTTGATCTTATTATGGCCAGCCTAAAGATTTTTAGTAAATAGAACAACCTTTTCTTGTCCTTGAAACCAAAACTACTGCTTTTAGAAAATAAGATTACATTTTATGGATAATAAAAACATCTTTTGGAGTAATAAATATTAAGAAAATACTTATGTCAAGTTCTTTATATTCTGTGTCAAGTTTTCTAATTACACCTGATCGTATGTCTTAATTTGGTTCATATGGGTTATAATTAAATGTTAATATTTTATAGGTAAAACATATGGTTATATATAATTAGAGAACTTAAAACTTGACATGAGTATTATTCTAAATATTAATCTTTGTTGTCTAAGTATGAATCACAAGAAATAATCATTTTAATCATGTTTGTTTTATAACTAAGAGCAAAAATATCGAAGTCTCGACAATTTATTTAAGAAATACGAGCACGTATTATATATTCAAATTAATCGAACCTCATCATTACTTTCTTTTAAATATAACCACATAAATTATTGAGATATATCATGTAGCCACATGATGTATTTCATCGCTGGCAAAAAAAAAACATATTTTTTCATAAAAGCCCTTAAGATATGTAATATTTTACTATTTATAGAAATTAAAAGACACTTTTCTTTGTCATATATAGTTTTTAGCTTGAACAATGGAAAATGACCAATAAAGGATATATAATATTTTACTATTTATAGAAATTAAAAGACACTTTTCTTTGTCATATATGGTTTTTAGCTTGAACAATGGAAAATGACCAATTTAGGACTTTAAAAATATGAAACAAAAATGCCCTGTATTTTTTTTTTAAAAAAAGTTTCCATTTATTTTAAATAAGAGGTATTTTTGTCTTTTTGCTTGAATTTTAAAATTCCAATGTAAGTTTTTGTACTTTTATAAGATTATGCATATTGTGATATTCTTTTGGGAATTTCATATTTCCAAAGTTTTTATTGGTCATTTTTCCCTGAATAATTTATTGTTGTGGATTTTAGATTTAAGTATTATCAAACTTGAATAGACATAATATTTTTAATGTAACTTTTTTTTTCAACGAAATTTAAATCCTGAACTAAGAAAAGTCAAGTCTTTTCACCAAATAAAACTATAATTGCTGCATTAAACTAACAAGTAACAAATAAATGATCCATTTGACTTGCGGACACCAACCACCGTTTGACATGGATCCGAAGCATCATTATCATATGTAATACTGCCTCTGTTTCTTAATATAAGATCTTGTTTGATTTTTATTTTGATTTTAAATATAAGATTCTAATATACTTTGTTTCTCATATTTATATATTTTTTTTCCAAAGAAGTCCTTTTAATAATGATAGTTATAGCTAATACACTTAATTATTAAAGATATTTTAGGAAAATCAACACTTATTCATTACAAATAACAAACTTAACTTACTTCTTTAATCACCTCAAATTAATTAATTAGCTCTTATAATTAGAATGAGAGTAGGACACAAATACAAAACCAGCACAGACAATGTTTGGAATATGCATTTTATACGTCTCTTTTATTAGGCAGCGCAACTGATAATCCCTATCCAATCACAATGGCCACATGTTTTACTTAACAAACGTCGGGACCCAAAGAGTCAAAAACAGTTAGCCCAACCAGTTCCTATCTTTTTCATTTAAATGGGATGGATTTGATTTTAAATATAAAATATTAATTCATTTTGTTTCTCATACTTATTTTTTTTAATCAAAATATCATTATGAATTATATCAGAATGTTGTCTCAATTTAAATAATTTAAGAAAGTATTTTAAAAAAATCAATATATATTTTTTATAAATAATTAATTTAACTGTTTTTTAAGTCTATTTAAATTAGTTAAGTAAATTTTATGTTAAAAATCACAGTAATTTATTATGATTTTTTTATAACAAATTTCTTAAGATTTGTTATGAATATTATAACATGTGGATGTCCATATCCTCTTCTTCCTCTTCCTCTTCCTCTCAACTTCATCATCAACTCCCACTACTTCCACTAAGCATTAATCTTCCACTACTCCATTACCTTTCCACTATGATTTTAATCTTATAACTCCTCCTACTCATACTTATGTGGTTTATTGTTCATTATCTATCATTTAAGTATAAATGTAACTTATGTGTAAGACTATGCCTATAAATAAGGCATGCCATTGTATTATAATGCAAGTGAAGCAAGTGAAGGAATACAATATTATTCTCTCATTTTCTTGTCTACTTTTCTTCTCCAATCTACTTTCATTGTTGGTTAATTTTATAACACGTTATTAGGACGAGATTCTACCATATGAGTTCATGGCTTCCAGATGATACACTTGAATGTTTTGTTCATTGAATGAAGATAGTTTGATCTGAACAGTTTGGTAAGATTCTCTAGTTTATTTAGAGCAAATGATGGTTTTGCATATTAACCATATTGATTCATTGGCAATCGAACATTTTATTCATCATATAGAGATATGAAAATTTTTATTTTTATTTCTTATTTTTCTTATATTTTCATGATTCTACTATCCTTATACTCATTGATTTGGTATGAAATTTATTTTCATCATATCATCTCCGATACTAGTTAATTATTGTATTAGAAAGTAAAATATTAAACATATATGGCTAATAGCTATTGTACTCTTGATTTTGTAATTAGATGGCCAGAAGCCACATCAAGTTTTGATGATTATTTGATAAAAGACCATCTTGTGGTAGTAACAGATGGCATGACAAGATTGTCACAATTTGATAATCTATATCAAAGTCCTAAAGATTGATGGTTAAAAATGAAACGATACAAAGGAACTTCGTAGTTCTGAAAATTTTGTTATAGTCCGGAAGACTAATATTTGAGAAAATTGATGGTGTGCTGTTAAAAGCAAAGAATATATCTATAAGAGTGATAAAGAGTATGATCACATAAAAGGGCAATAATCTTGGGGCTTGACTATTGAATCATAACAGCAGAATTAGTAATAGCCCTATGATTAATATAATAAAATTATGAACAACTATTATAATATGACCAGAAATCATATAGACAAATATGTATCAATTCATTAAAAAGCAAATGTTAAAAAAAATAGTTGTGAAACCAAAAAGACCATGTGATATTATCAAAATATCGAAGGTAATTCTAATACCTGAAGGCAATAAATTATGAAGAAAGATAAATACCCAAAGTATATATGAAAATAGAAAACATATAAGTATATGCCTAGAAGGCTATATGTATAATGTTTAATTTTTATCAGCCTTTAAATTTATTGTAATTTGTGAGAAACAAATTGTTATAAGAATTTGATATTGTGATATTAATAAGTGTGTGATATAGAACTAAATAGATCAAATAGACCTAAAAGTTACTAGTTATATTTTGTTTATTTATATCTTATTTATATGATATGATTCAGTATTAGTTTTGAATATTTTAAATGTCTGTAGTACGTTGACCAATATTGAGAAGTTTTGAATGTTAAGTATTATCTGTACTTTATTTTTTAAAAGTTCTTTTTAAATCTTCTTCATTATTTTTGTGTGTTCTTTATGTGTATTGCAAGTTAAATCTGTGATACTCATAATTATTTGTTATTATGTTAATGATATATTGAAATAAAGTTGTCTTTCATATTCGT
>NW_021634547.1:0-30488 GCF_004799145.2 Neltuma alba | reverse complement strand
ATTTAGAAAAAATTGATAAATATGAGAAGAAAAAAAATCTTATATTTAGGACTAAAATTAACTTAATCATTAGGTCATATATTAAGAACTGGAGGAGTATCTCATTACAGTCTGACTATTTCACAACATTAATTACACCGTTAATTAATTAATCAAAACAAGCAAATGAAAAAATTTACAATAATGATGATGCGTTGGGTTCTCAAATTGAGGTGGAACAAGTTTCAGTACTTATCACTTTGATAAGCACTCTAAACTTATCAGATCTAGTTGGTCCATATCTTATTTAGATGGTCTAAATCTGATTTCTTTTTAATTTTTATTTATTCAAAATAATTATTTTAATATGTATAAAATCTAAAATAGAGATAATCTCTTAACTATCATTCTTTCAAAAAAATAATTTTTTTACTTAAAAATAATTAATTAAAAATTTTAAATCTGGACCATTCAAATTAGATATAGATGGTCCAGATCTGATGAACTTAGATCTCGTTTGGTACGAAGTATTAAAAATGAGGGATATAGATTACGATTGTAATTGAAAAAAAATATTAAAAAAGTCTTTAGTATGAGTAATTATTTGTTACATGGAATTAGGCAAACTCATGAAAGTAGGATTGGGGAATACCACTTCTTCCCATGGTATTCTTTAATCCCGCATATATGGGTTTGTTTAATCCTATGTAATAAGTAATTTCTTATGCTCAATCTAAATTCCAATTCACATTCCTCATTTTCAATACTTTGTAGCAAACGGCACCTTAAGGTTCTTATCAAGGTGATAATCACTGAAACTAGTTCTGACGTGACCTCAAGAGTTTTCTCGCTGAGGGCATTGTAGTATGCCTGAGGGTTTTGATTGCCAGAGGGATATAAATTGTGCAGAAGTAAACCAGCAAGACCCTATGAGATTTTTGTAAGTGAAAATTAAAACTTGAAGAACAGAGAAGGGATATTATGAATTCAGTTGATGCTTTAAAGATTGATGACCTCGTATTGCCCAGGACTGTTGATGGGAAAGACAAGGTTGGCAGCTCTGAACCTCTGGTTACCTTCAACATTAGCAGTATAAATCAGAGACCCCGCCAGAAACCTAACCAAGTCACCTTCCTCCAGGTGGAAGGTCTCTCTGTTAGTCTGGTTCGCAATACTAGCAATGGCCCTTCCTGTAATATACTACCTCCTATCTTTAATATAAGACTTTGATTGATTTTTATTTTGATCCTAAATATAATATCCTAATCTATTTTGTCTCTCATATTTATGTATTTTTTTCCCAAAGTAGTCCTTCTAGCAATGGTAATTCTAGCCAATACATTTGATTAGCAAGGATATTTTAAGAAAGACAATACCTATTTATTACAAATAACTAACTTAACTTCTTTTCTTAATCTCCTCAAATTAGTCAACTAGCTCTTATAATTAGGATCAGAGTTAGTACTCCTCCGGTCCTTAATATAATACCAAATTGTTGAGTTGTTTTAGTCCTAAATATAAGACTCATTTCTCATATTTATCAATTTTCTTTAAATTACTCTTATGGATACTCCCTCAACCATAATCAAGTAGAAGAGGAAGATGAGGTATTAAGAAAGATGATTATGGCATTTTAGAAAAAACGTGTCACATTTCTTATAATTAACTAACTTACCTAACTTTTTTGATCTAATCAAATTAGTTAAATGGGTCTTATATTAAGGATACTTCATTATGGTTGATTGATGAGAATATATTTATCTACCATTATTATGAATGAACAAGGCTGTCTCAAACTTGGCTTCGAGGACGACAATGAGAGCTTCAGCATCGCGATGGTGGGGGAGAAAGAGAGAATGTGGTTGTAATTCAAACTCGACATATCGATAGTTTCGGAGCCAGCGGAGGTGGTGCGATCTCCGGTCGAACCTTGGGAAGACTCGGACGCGACCACGTTCATTGTGGAAGCGGGTTTGAAAGCTATGAGATCGGAAGTGATAAGGATCCTGATTCTGAGAACCTTGTCCTTCCTCTTCATGTTCTCGACAATGGTGGTTCCCATGTGGTTCTCGGCTATCTTCTTCTTCTTGTTCTTCTTCTTCCTCTCCCTCTCCCTCCCGACGACGTCGTCTCTCTTCTTCTCGCTTCTTTCTTTTCTCCTCACGTTCTCGCCGTTCTTCTTCTCGTTCTCATCGACGTTCTTCCTCTCGTTCTCCCTCTCGTTCTCGATGACGTTCTTTCTTCTCTCTGCTTTCTTTCTTCCTCACGTCGACGTTGTTCCTCTTCTCGTTCTCGACGACGTCGTTCATCTCGCCGCTTCCTTTCCTCCGCACGTTCGCGCAGTTCTTCTTCTCGTTCCTTAATTCCTTGACCATGTCCTTGCTCCTGGCAAATGCATATATGTATAACAACATCATTTTGATATATTACATTACTGAATCATTCAACTGATGCTACCCAGTTGTTAACATAAAAACTACTTAATCAATTTGAATACATTAAAAAAATTAGTTAAGTTAGTTAATTATTTATAATAAATATGAGATGATTTTCTTAAATACCCATTTTAATTATGAGTACCTTGAATGAAAACCCCTTGATATATGTATAATCATAACTGCAGTTTAGAAAATGAATTACAAATTTGGAAAACAAAATATAGAGATTTTAATTATATTTAAAATGAAGTTCAATTTCCAAATAGCTATATGTTAAGGATCGGAGGTTCTACATGAACTTAAGTAATTACCAGTGGATCACGTTCAAGTTCCATGTCGTTGATGAACCTACAATGACCACCACTATAAAAAAAATTGACTTTCAAAGTCGCCGTTAAAAAGTCGTTGCCGTAGCTGAAAACTTTCAGCGACAACTAAAAAAGTCACCGCTGAAAGATACTTTCAGCGGTGACTTTTAGAAGTTTCAGCGGCAACATTTTGGTGTCGCCGCTGAAAGTCCAATTTCAGCAGTGACTTTTTTTGTCACCACCGAAAATCGTCGCCTAAAGTTTTTTTTTTTGTAGTGCACGGCAAGCAAAGTTATGATATGCATCAATATTTTTTTCAAGTTCACATCTTTTGACACAAAGGTGGCTTTGAGGATTCTGGTTTTCCCAGAAGGCAAGGCCAACAGAGACAGAGGTCACTGCCAGGAAAAGTGAACCCAGAAAAAACAGCAACAGAGGCTGCCTCGCTTACAACAGTGTGCCACAAGAAGAAGCCATCGTTAGTAAATATATACCCGTCGATGCATTATATAGAAGCAGATCATGACGGAGATGGTTTCGTACGTGCGTAAGGTTTGATTCAGATCTCATGCATGAAGGACATGTGGACTTGAAGTGGCGATGTTTCGTTTCGTGAAGATATAATAATCTGATACATTGAACATGGTACAGTATACATATGTAGGATACTACGTTGTGAACAGATACAGAAACACTGTAAGTTATCATCATATTGCATTGCTCGCATGTCCTTATCCTAATGAATTCAGGAGATCCATAAGGATGCTACTATATATATGGCAGGGCCCAACTAACATGATGAAGAGAAATTAAAATTGAATCATCAAGTTTATATATTTTTACCAACAGATAATTAGGTCTAGCAGAAGAACATAGTTCCTCACAACATAACAAACTAATGTTCAAATTCTCACTGTGAGAGGTGCTAACATTCAGTGCCTCGAATAGAATTGTCTATACGTAGAAAAAAAGGTTTGTGTATTTTTGTGGTAGGTTCTGTTTCTGATATAAGAGGTAAGAAATAAAATTGTTAAATTAAAGAGTTCAGTGAGATGAAGAATAATTATGATTGTGAAGAACGCTCGGAAAATCCAATTCTGATTAGCGACCGAATATTGTACATTTGAATGATTATGAATGTAGTATAAATTCATAGACAATAGCACATATCTTAGAGCTTTTAGTTTCATTTCCATGTTTTAAATTAATGACCCCTTTTAAATCTTAGTGATGAATTAATTAAAATAGTCCCTGAAATGCATGGCTTGATTGCTATATATTCTAATGAAACTTGAAACTAAGCTATTACCGACATAAACCATATGTAGATATATATAGTAAGAAGATCAGGATCGGAAATGGCATCATGAATGTGATCAAACAGTGGAGAGATCCAGTGATGGCTTCCAGAGAACCAAAATGAAGACATAACAAGTCATGGCGTTGATGTTTAATGTACTGTAGCCAGAAGTACGCTTTGGTCTTTTTAACATTATAAAGTTTTAGTTTAATTTCTTAATTTTATAAAATATCCCTTCAAGTCTTTTAATAACACCGTTTGCCTCAAACAACATTTTTTAAGGGTAAAAGTATAGTCAGCACCCCGATCTTACTTCTTAGGTGCATTTAGCCCCCTGCTCTTATTTCTTGAAAGCATTTAGCACCCTGACGTTATTTTCTCAACATTCTAATTTTGTTTTTTTTTTTGTTGGAACTCAGCATTCTAATTTTAGAATGCTAAATGCATTAAAAGATTAGGGTTCTGGATATACCTTAACTCTGTTTTTTAGTAGTCATTATTATTTTGAAAATCAATTGTATATTGAAAAGAATTTATCAAATTTTAATGTCAGTATTTTTTTCAGTTAACGGTGGTATGACTAAAAGAGTAGAAAAATTAAAAAAATTAAAAAATTAAAAAGACTAAGATAAACCTTAGTTAAAATTAGGAAAACTAAATGTATACTTGTAATGTATTTTACATAGTATAAAATGCATCTGTTTATACAGATAAGAGTTTGATCTAGTGAAAGAAACTAATTTCTGACAACTTGACAAATCAAAATTCGAATTCTTATTAAGAAAATTATTCACATTTAATGTTTTGATGATCTATCAAACAAAACTATTTCATACCGGAGGAAATAAAACGTGTTTATTCATGTGTTGAGCTATTCAAACGGGACAAGCTATAAGGACATTTAATTGTGTGACTTGTGTCGTTATTGGCCAAGTCCCAGGTAACACAAAAATGCTCAATTCGCCACGTTTATGGAGATGTTGCTGAGTTATCAACTCAGATTTTGTATTATGCACAGAGAATATAAAGGATATAAAGACAAGAAGCATAATGATCAAGAAATGAAAAAACATTGATGTGCATGATGACAAAGTTATAAGATCCAGAGATATGCTTCACAGCCTGCTCGATCAGTTATCACAAGGGAATCTTGGGTTGTGTGCGTGTATATATATAGTGTACATATAAGTATTTGAGAGTTTGTTTTTATCTCAATGCCACTCCAGAACTACTAAAAATAAAGAGTAATTAATATTGCCCCAAGCACTTAAAAAACTAATGTTGGACCATTAACATTTCTTTGACCGCTCTAGCAATATTGCTTCTTTTTTTATACTTTGAGGACGATATTAGGTTTAAAAAAATAATTCTTAGAGATTGTACTACGTGACTGTATATTGATTGCGTGTGTTGAACACTCGCATGAATTGATAATGGCTCATTTATTCTTTGCGGATTATGCTGAACACAAGATTGACCCAGGGCTTATTTGTTATTGTTTTTTGCTTTTCGCTTTTTCTCTAAATTTTTGCAAACAAGTTTTAAGAATAAAAAAATGTTTAGATAATTATTTTAAAAAATTTATATTTGGCAAGTGATGGCTGTCAGCCTGTCGTTGACATGGCGGGGTAGGCAAGAAGGAAGAAGATTTCTCCAATTTTCTAAAACAGAAAATAAAAAAAATACAAAAACAAAAATAATAAAATATCTAAAAAAAAATTTACTTTTTATTTTTTAAAAACTTATTATTGTTTTTTTTTGTTTTTAGAAACAACCAACTAAAAATAAATTATCAAACAAGCTTTCTTATTGTTTTTAAGTAAAAAAAAATTTTCCAAAACAATGAATTAACCAAACAGCCAGAAACTGAAAATAATCAAAATAGGCTGTCAGGTCGCAAAAAATGGGCTGGCTCACTGCAATTTATGGGCCATGGGCCTGTGGGAATTTTTCCAACCCACTCATTATAGGTGCGTTACAGGTTGATCCACCAACTCACTTTTTTTAAATATTTTAAATTAAATTATAACCTTTTATGGATCAAGTTCAAGTTATTTCATATTTTCATGAAGTGATACTACCCCCTATCCTTAATATAAGAGCTAGTTTAATATTCAATTTGATCCTAAATAAAACCACAATTTACTTTGTCTCTTATATTTATCTATTTTTTCCAAAATAGTCATTATAATAGTTGTACATGTTCAATGTTTCATCAAATAATATTTTTAGCTAAGACATATGATTAACAAGAACATTTTAAGAAAAATAACACCTATTTGTTACAAATAACTAATTTAACTAATTTTTTTAATCTTTCCAAATTAGTTAATTAGGTCTTATGTTAAATATCAGAGATAAGATAATTAGTATAACTCCAAACATGCAAATATATAAGTTAGAGAACTAATTTGTGGGATTAAAAAATTTAATTAAATTATTTATTTATAAAAAAATTTGATATTGATTTTCATTAAAAAAAAATTTATACCCAGGCAGCTAAACCTCATTACTAGAATGCATGACAGCTGCCTCATAAAATGTTCTTTTTCATCAATTGCATAAGAAACGAGGTAAAAAATTCTTTTAATATATGTAATCCATGGGGGAGATTTTTAAAAAATACTTTTTAATTTAAGAAATAACATGAATTGAAATGTTGTATCTATGACCAAAATAAATTTTTTTAACTAGCTCTTATATTTATATATGAAAAGATGTAACAAATCTAGCCTTTTAGCATGTGAATCTCATAAAAGTAGAGGATCCAAAACTATAATTATTCATTATCATAAATAAGCTTTAAATGATCCAAAACTATCTTCCTAATCAATGTTCAATATTCCCCTCTATTCTTTTCATAAGATCTCAATTTTTGAATTTGCTTGATCTTTTTTATAACATTCTTAACTAAAGGTGTCTGAATATTAAATTTATATTTACCAATTTTGTGTGTAATTAATTTTTTATTTTTTTTCTCATACTTTATTTTCTTTCATCTTTTATCTTATCGTTAGTACTACCTCAGGTCCTTAATATAAGATTCTGTTTGATTTTTATTTTGATCCTAAATATAAGACCCCAATCCACTTTGTCTCTCATATTTATACATTTTTCTTCAAAGTAGCCCTTCTAACAATGATAGTTCTAGTCAATATACTTAATTAATAAGGATATTTTAAGAAAGACAACATTTATTTAAGACAAATAACTAACTCAATTTACTTTCTTAATCTCCTCAAATTAGTTAACTGACTCTTATAATTAGGACCAGAGGTAGTATTTCCTTATTTTATTTGTTCTCTCATTAAATAGACAACTATTTGAAAAAAAAGATTTAATTTTTACATATTCATTGATTTTAATTATTTTTTAAAAGAATTCTATAAAAAGAACAGGATGGAGTATATCATAAATTCATAAGTGCATTGTGACTCTTTCCCATTATTAATGCTATTAACTTTACATATTTTCATTTTCTATATATCCCCATTAAATGCATTGGTATTACTTTAAATTCTTCACCCTATAAAATCTCACATAACATGCATCTAGTCCACCCAATTCAAACGCAAGCTGTTCTCTGAGAAATGAAAGATCAAATGGTCCATTTCTCATTAATTATTTCTCCAATTCTAGTCCTGCTCACATTCACTTCAGGTTCTCTCCCCCTCCTTGTTTTCCCCTTCACTATATCATTTTCTATTTCTCTTATATATTCTTATTATTGTCCTTATTTATAAGACACCTTTAATCATCTCACCAAAATCAAGAAAGAGAATTAAGTTATTAATTTTGTCTAAAAATATTGTTTGTTCGTGTTCAGTGATAAATGCATGCGAACTAGCTACCATTGGAGGAGGTTGCCCAGATATAAAGGAATGCACGGAGACCTGTCGTCCTTGTTACCGGGGCGTGGGTGAAGTTCACGTCTATTGCCGACCGGCCGGTGCCGGAATTCCATATGATGAGTGTGTTTGTAGCATGCAGAAAGGTGCTTCGTGTAATGTCACCGGTTCTCCTAAATGCCCCAGGCCATGGCCGCCTCCACCATCTTCCGCAAAGAGCAATGTTAATGGAACTGTTATAATATTGGATTAACGCCAATATTGTATTCACATGATAGAAACTTGCTTGATGGTGAAAATAAATGGAGAAAAAGTTGTAATAATCGTTAATTAATAAGATTTATTTTGATCAGTTGGATATTGAAAATTTATCAAAATCAAAGTAACACTACCGATAAAACCTGCACATCATTTTACAAAAAGGAAAGAAATTTCACATTAATAATGAAATTCTAATTAAATAAGAGACTTGTTCGTAGAAATTAATTGATATAACATGTGTCATACAGGTATGTATGTAAGGATTACTTTTGACAAACCATTCCTGCATGTGCTAAATTCTCTTATCATCAGCAAATGTCTGTGTGACAGCAAAAGAGGGGGAAATTAAAAAGAAAAATTTTTATGTGCTAAATATTTATATTTATTTGGCAATATAAACTACATTATACTCTTCACTTTTTTCATGGGCGAATTTTCTTTATTTTTATTAAAACTATTCCTACATGTGGTTTTTTTTTTTTTGGCCAAACATGTGCTTATTAAAACAGGCATTCCATGGGATGAGAAATACTTGAACAGGAAATTGTGCCTATTTGGATTAGCTAAAAAAAAAGACACGTTTATTGCGTATGAGGTAAGTATATTAAAAAAAAGTTTTATTTTGTAAATCACAAAAATAATTATTCTAAAAGGTCTCAAACAACCCTTAGTCACGTAATTCAATAGTTTCAAATATCATATAATTCTATATATTAAAATTCCTTTATATACTTTGGTATGAAAAAACAATGAAAACAAGAAAAAAGAGGGAAGAGAAAAAAAAAGAAAAAAATAATAATTTATATATGGAGAGAATTACAATCATGTCCTAAAAAAGAGATTTGGAGCTTGCTTGGTTTCTTATTTTGAAAACAAATTTTGTTTTTAAAAACGGAAAAACAATTAAACTTATTTAGTAATTTGTTTTTAGTTGATTGTTTTTAAAAAAAAACAAAAACATTTATTTGGTTTTAAAAAACAGTAACATGTTTTTAAAAATCAAGACAGCTTTTATATATTTTTCTGTTTTTGTTTTTGTATTTTTTATTTTTTGTTTTGAAAAGTTTTGAAAAATCTTCTTCTCTTTTCACCTACTATCCACCACTTATCATTACCTACTAAGTGTAGTTTTTTATGGATTTCTTTTTCAAACATGATTTTTTAAAATTATTATCCAAACAAATTCTTTTGTTTTTGGTTTTCAAAACTTATTCTAAAAAACAATTTTATAAAATTGTTTAAGAACAAGAAAACAAAGAACTAAAAAAGCAGGCCCTTAATTATCCTAAATTGACAAGTAAAGAGTAAGTGATGATAACATGTTCAAGCTGGTTACTCGTTAATTTTTATTGGGATTTCTGATTTTTTTTTTTTTTGAACTCTTAGTAATTTAATTCGCCCTTTATATTTCGTACACCTTGACCCGGCATCCCGCATTGACAGAATCCATTGGATCAGCCCGAACCGAACCTGTTGCCACCCGACTTGTCGCACACGAAGCCGAAGGCTCTTTTGCCCCTGGGAACAAAAGAGACCTCTGAGGAAAGCAAGAGGAGCGAAAGAGATCACATACAGAGACATTCGAAGGAGCAGATCAAGAAAATGGAGTGCATATTCGGACTTGTCGGAAATGGCTTCGCGATATTGGCAGCGGATTCATCGGCGGTGCACAGCATCTTAGTCCACAAGTCCAACGAGGACAAGATCATGGTCCTCGATTCTCACAAGCTCATCGCTGCTAGTGGTGAGCCCGGAGACAGGTCTCACCTTCCCTCTCCTTTGATTTTAGGTTTTTTTTTGTTGTTTCTAGAGTATTTTTGTTTTGTGATATTCATTTATATTGATGCAGGGTTCAGTTCACCGAGTACATACAGAAGAACGTGGCTCTGTATCAGTTCCGTAATGGGATCCCTTTGACGACTGCCGCCGCCGCCAATTTCACCCGTGGCGAGCTCGCGACTGCTTTGCGCAAGGTGTGGATTCACTTTTCCCATCTCTGCTTATTTTGTGAAATTGTTTTCGTTGATTTTAGGTTTTCGGGTTTGTGTTTCAGCCCTTGGCTTTGAAATTTTTGGATTGCAATTTTTATTTTCTATTTCAAATTTGAGTGTTAGTGTTGAATCAGCTGCCTGTTTAAATTATGTCTTAATTGTAGACAGGTGAATTCATCTCCGGAATGTCTATTCTTTGAGATACCAATCTTGCTCAATCTTTTATGCTTCGTTTCAATGAATCCTCTTGGTTGGGGATTCTCTGCTACTTACACGGATTAAATTATATCTTGCTAGCATGTGCCTATTGTCTCTTAGAATTAGCGGCTCAGGCCTGCCTTTGTTACCTAGCCAGACATTTCAAGTGACTATTAAGGATCTTTTTCAAATGCAGAATTGCATCTGCTTCCAGTCCTGCATGATTTCAAAGTCTTATCTGTTTGTGGTCATGTCTAAAGAACGTTGGGCAATCCTTTTTTTACTTTATTAAAGTTACCCTCATACATCCTACTGGATTATAGATCTACCAGGCATTTTTTCAACATTACTAGGATGTTAACAATTAGTTGTTGGGATAAAAGAGGCGCTCACAGTGATGTGAGGAAAAGTACCTATTGCAGGTGGAGTGTTTCTTGATTAATGTAGGTACAGCCTGTGGTTATTACTCGGTAGCGATGTAAGCTTTTTATGGTAATAGTCAGGTATTGATTATCTAATGTGGTAATATAGTTTAATCAAGTCATGGCCAGGTACAGTTATTGCTGGGTGGCCATACTTCTGAAGTGATTTGACTGAGAGTAGGTTTATTGTGTACAATTTCCCTTTTCAGTGCTCTAAAGAATTTTGGAGTTTAGCTTGCTTCTAATTGAGTAATTGCATATGTGCCGGATGAAGTAAAGGCAATTCCTATATAAAATCAAAAATAGTGGCTGTGGTTTTATGCTTTTGCTGTTCTGTTCTACCACTGGGAAAGGACTTCCCAGATTATTTGATCTGTGTACCATTAGGGTGCTATTTTTCTCATTTAGCAGATAGCTGAATGAATAGTGATATCCGAACAGGTACTGCTTCAGGGGCCTGTATTAGTGTTCCATTGCTTCGTAACTATTTGATTTGTGGTTGTTTCTGTAAGCGTGAGTCCATTTCTGTTTTTTATTTTCTTTTACTATGGAAAATTCAGCATTTTTCTTAGTAAAAGAATTTTTTTCAAAAAACACTTGTTCCACACACACACACACTCTTCGATGGCATGCGGAGACAGAAAAGTGGGATATCGGTTACATTCTTGAAGTCCCTCTAGCTAAAGTTGTTTTTATGTATGATTTAGAAGCGGTACGTCTGTGATAGATCCTTATCAATCAGCAAGGCGTGCAGGCTAAATTTTTTAGTTTGTTCAAATTTGTTCTCTATAAATTCTATTTGCAGTTAATGTATCACCTTAATAATGGATGATGAGTTAATTTTCTGTGTGAACTTGATTTGGATCAGAGTCCATACTTTGTGAACATCCTCCTTGCTGGCTATGACAAAGAGACAGGTCCCTCCCTGTACTACATTGACTACATTGCTTCACTTCACAAGGTTGAGAAGGGAGCTTTTGGTTATGGCTCCTACTTTTCACTCTCAACCATGGACAGACACTTTCACAGTGGAATGTCACTGGACGAAGCGATTGATTTGGTTGATAAGTGCATCTTGGAAATAAGATCCAGGCTGGTTGTGGCCCCACCAAACTTTGTTATAAAGATCGTCGATAAGGATGGAGCAAGAGAGTATGCATGGCGTGAATCAGTCAAGGAGACTTCTGCTCCCCCAGCCTAAGTCGCAGTCAATTCTCTCTCTGTTTTTTCCCCTTCTGTTTATTTTTACCTTTTTTCACTTTAGTGTTTATGTGTACTTTGGGGCATGTCTGCAAATGTTGGTGTAGGAATACTTAAAAGCGCTTGTCTGTGGACTTACGTTGACAGTTTATGAAGCTGCTTGATTTTAATTTCTTTGGGAGAAAAAGAAAGAAAAGAGATAACAATACTTGAATGGGGAATGAGTCTCCTGCCAATCCATTCAAATGTTTGAATTGATTGAAACCGAAGACAATTATATGGATTATGTATAAGAGATTATCAAAAAGATGATTTCGTTCTTGATGGTCTGGGAGACCATTTCGAGTCGTTCATTATAATTTGTTAAAGGATAGGGTTGATGGAGAATACCGAGCTAGATCAAGTATTTGTTTTTCTTGAATCCTCTTAGGCTCTTTCTACTTGAGTGATATTATTTTTAGTTTATGAAATTTGCCCTCATGGTTTTAGTCAACTAAAATTAGAAACCAGTGATTTTTCAAGATTAATATTTTTTTTTCTCCAATTCATTCTCATCCAAACTAATTAAATTTAGGGATTCAAATAAAAATAAAAATATTTTCATAATTAAAAATTGTTCAATATGAATATATAAATCTAATCTGTATAAAAATATTTAAAACGAAAATAATCTTTTTCTAAATGTCTGATTTCATTACTAGTACTTTTATCAAAGTATCTTTTTTATATGAATTATACACCATTGCAAGTTTCACTCTCTCCTCTTCTAAACAAAAGGAGGTAGTTGGAGAGAAAAAAAATTTCTAAATTTAAGGCCATAATTCTCTTGTTTCTCATTTTATTATCTTTTTTGTTGGCTAAATTTTCATATAATTATATTCTTGCGTCTTGACAAAGACAAATTATTGCATAATGTGTGGGTTATGTTAGGAGAAGTATTTTAAAAAAAAAATAGCACACATTTTTTTGAATTATTTATTTGCATAATTTTTAGTTAGCTCATACATTTAATATCAAAGGGAGCACTTCGCTGGAGTACAATGAAAATAGATCCATCTTCAATTAAAAACAGGAAGAAGTTAGTTCTAAAGAAAATATTGAACTTATGGAAAGGAATGTACTTTTTTGGTTTTGTGTTGATTTTTTATTGGGTGATAATGATATAAATAATAAAGAACATAATAGTCTTGGAGTAAAAATATATTAGAATATTCATTATCAATTTTTAAATTAGTGAAAAATATCTTTTGCAAATATTGAACAAAAATTTACTCTGTAAATCTTTTAAGAGCAAAATAATAATTTTAGGAATGTATTTTTTATAAAATTATAAAAACTATTTCTTCTCACAGCATTTTTTTTTTGTAATTTTGATTTATTAGTGAAGGTATGATGATAATTTCACTTTGCATTGCCAATAACAATTTCCTTTTCCACTTATCAAACAGAGGAAATTTAATTTAAAACTTCTTTATTCCTTTGCATTCATATATGCAAAAATCACTTCTTCTTTTTTTCTTGGCTCATTTATCCGTTGCTATCTCAATATCTCTATAATACCTATTAGGTCAAAATAAATTTTTGGTTTCATAAAAAAAAATACATTTTTGGTTTTTTAATTTTATACAAAAATTTTGATTTAATCTCTTAATTTTAAAAAGTATATTTTCAATTTTAAATGATGATTTTTTGCAATAATTATTATTCTTTTAAAAACTATACTTAATACGTCTGCATTTAAAAAATTTGTGCACGTTTGAATTTTCAATATCTAGAATTTTTGTTAACCGTGATGAAGTTAAAAGAACTGACTATACACTCTATAAAGTTAAGAGAGAAAAATAAAGATTAAACAGACACTGTTTTTTTCCTACTTATGTCATGCAACCACGACCAAATTCATTGCCAAAGATTCCATAAAACAAAAAGTCATGGTTAACTTGCTGGGGTCCCCAAATCGGCTCCTACTTTATCACGTTTGGACAACCATGTTAACGCAAACAGTATGAATATAAAATTAAAAAAACTTTTAAAACCGTTATTATTCATGAATTATATACCATATAACCAGTCTCAAATTGTACATAAGAAAAAGTGTCTGGTTTTCACATCATAACACTGGAAATCCCATTTTTATCATGGAGCCACCAATCTATTTGGTAAACTTTGGTTGGAGGTTTCCGATGCAAAGATTATTATGCCCATCAAACACAGCCTTTTAATTCTTTATTTAGTATTAGAAAAACCATATTAGAGGTACTTATACTTTTTTCAATTTTCAATTGGTATCTATGTGTTTTTTGTTCTTAACTAAATCTTTAATTTTGCTCTATTAACATCATTAATCCTTATGTAGAAACTAAAAATATCAATAGAAACAAAGTTATAAGAGCTAATGTTGCTAAAAAGATAAAATAAATATTTAATTAAAAGGAAAAAAACACATAGGTACCAAATTAAAAATTGAGAGAAACTATAGGTACCTCAATATGGTTTTCCCTTTAGTATTTACAGACTCTTGAATGGAAGGAGCAAGCTAGTCAGCATAAAGAGAAAGGTTAATATAATCTTTAATTTTTTAAGTTGTCCTCATTTTTATTTTGGTCTTTGAAGTTTAAACTTTAGGTTTTGATTCCTTAAGAGACAAAATAATCTAAGTTTTTATTGAATTATAAGAACCAATGTTATAAATGAAGAGAAATTTGCAGGATCAAAACTTATGATTTCAAATTTGAGCGATTAAAATCAAATGAAGACAAACTTAAAGGACCAAAGTTTATATTAATCCCTAAAAAGAAAAAGAAAAAACAAAGAAAGATGAAGCTAAATGAAACATTTTGTATCAAGCACCAAACAACTAGTTGGCCCTTGGCACAATAACAGTATTTGATGGAGATGGTAATGAATGGATGAAGGAAGGAAGGAAGGAAGATGATAAGCTGATGAAGCTCTTTATATTATTCCCATCAGCAGAACATGTTGGTCATAAGCAGAGAAAGTAGCAGCCAACCTGTGCTCCTGCAAATCTGTGTCTCAGATGAACTGTCCCCACTGTGAGCACCTGCTCCGTTCACTCCAGACTCCCTCCTCTGTTCGCCCTTGACCCATTTCCGCCACGCCTACTGGAGGAGCCCCCTCTGCCACCGCCACCGCCACCTCGGCTGCCACCACCTCCTTTGGTTGGGATTATCGCCTGGGAAGAAGATGCCCCACTTCTTGATCCTAATAACATTATATTTGCTACAAACAATAAGGTACGTAATGAAACAAATCTTTTTCATACACACATGTATAATGAATATATATTATTGTTATCGCAGACCCATATAATATATACACGCTATGTATAATATTTACAGCAACTGCTTCTCAAACCGTGAGAATATGGGATTGCCAATCTAGCTTATAGAAAAACCCTTATTTTATGATATCAACTACATAAGAAATATCAGTTTACCTCCTTTTCCTTCAAGGGAAATACACTGAAGGAACCGGAGAAAGGGCTATATATAAATACCAGAAGAAAAATTTTAATGTGTTCGATTTAAAAAATTTTAAAAATAAAATTTTAATAGAAATAAGATATATGATAAATAATAATAATAATAATTAAAGGCTTTCAATCCACTCCTTCAATTTTTTAAATCAAAGTTATTAAAAATTTTCTTCCTTTCCTTCTCCTCCATTTCATTCACACCAAACAGAGTGAAAAGTATAAATTTTCTTGTTCTTCTATTTTTTTTAACATTAAAAATATATGTATAACTTATAAATTTACTTTGTTAAAGCAATGTTGTTACTTGGATCTATTAATTTCTCATTTCAATCACAATTTTTCTTTCTACGACCAAGAGAAAATCACATTGTTATATTTCACCTTTCATAATAATTGCTTGAAAACATACCGTCACTAACGACAGACTTAAACTTTTTGTTCTGTATGTGGCCAAAAAACATAACTTTTTGTTCCATAGGTAACTTAATAAAGCCGAACTATATATTCATATCGTTCAAAAAAAAATGTTTTGCTTTAATTGAAATATCCCAGCCAAAAAATAGCATTAAAATAGTTGACTAATATAATGCCACACTATCCACAAGAATATAAATGTTCAATGTTCATTGATTCATTTTTAATAGAATTTCAGCATCGGAGAAATAACTGATATTAGTTTTAACACAAAAAATTAATCAATGTGATTCTTTGAAGCAAACAAACTCATGTGAGTGAAGATTTCAAGATTATCGATCGATCACCCACCAGAAGTAGAAGGAACTGTGAGCCCTAAAGTTGCAGAGTTGTCCAGAGGAGGAAGAGCCGGCGATTCTGTATGGATTAATAAAAGGCGAAAAACAATGTCATTAATTAATTATTCGTTTCTGCTAAGTATTTGTTAACAATTTTTTCAGAAACAATCACTAGTGTGTTTGGAATGCAAGAAAATCTTTCAAGTTTCGAGGAAGATTAGCTCGAATAATCAAGAAAAGAAGAAGCTGAGATCCAAGAATCCTAACCTGCACACAGAGAATTGAATGACGGAGCCCTAGCAGATTCCAGATTAGCAAGAGGACAATCCGAAGACAGTGAAAGAAGTCGCGTACTGTTCAGAGGAAAGCCAAGGATCGGAGGTTCCTGAAGAAGGTAACAGAAGCAAACGGCGGTGCCCGATTTGGCGGCGGCGGATAAAGCATTGCAGCAGTTAGCGGAGGCGGCGTCGGCAAGGTCGTTCGGCGGAGATGCAACGTAAGAAAGACATGGAGAAAATAAAACAAGCTCGTCCGTGCAGGTCGGCGCTGGTGACGTCGACGGCGAAGCCGTTGGAGGTGGCGGTGGTGACTCTGTGGCAAGGAGAAGAGTCCAAGAGAGGACGAAGAAAGCTTGAAGCGAAGGAACGGTGGAAGCCATGGAAGGCGGAGACGGTTAGAAAAATGCCTTCGGTCAAAAAACACTGTTCCGAAAAGTGCAAATGCAAAATCTTATTGGTAAAAATATGTACTCCTCCGGTCCTAATTATAAGACCCAATTGACTTATTTGAGGAGATTAAGGAAGTAAGTTAAGTTGGTTATTATAATAAATAAGTGTTGTTATTCCTAAAATATCCTTGCTAATTAAGTATATTGGCTAAAACTATCATTATTAGAAGGATTATCTTGGAAAAAAATACATAAATATAAGAGAGAAAATGGATTGGGTCTTATAATTAGGACCAAATAAAAAGTCAAATTGGGTCTTATAATAAGGACCGGAGGAGTATTATAAGAAAATACTAATATCATTTTGTTTGTCACAATATAAATAACAACAAAAATAATTTGAATATTATACTTATTTTTCTAACATAAATCTTATTGAAATGTGTCAAGATATCTTTCTTTGGAATCAATGTGTACAGAATAATTGAGAAATAAAAACAATAATTGCATGAAGTTTACGATAAGGTTGAAATTTATATTTTATGCTGATAAATTAACTTAATTAACCGTTAACAAATTATTATTGCAGAAGGTTGAGATTTTTGTCCGAACAGAAAAATTTTGATTTAGTATATAATTAAATTTTTATAATGCTAAAAGTTAACAAAATAAATCACATTGTTAATAAATACTCCTCCGGTCCTTATTATAAGACCCAATTTGACTTTTTATTTAGTCCTAATTATAAGACCCAATCCATTTTGTCTCTTATATTTATGCATTTTTTTCCAAGATAATCCTTCTAATAATGATAGTTTTAGTCAATATACTTAATTAGCAAGGATATTTTAGGAATAACAATACTTATTTATTATAAATAACCAACTTAACTTACTTCCTTAATCTTCTCAAATAAGTCAATTGGGTCTTATAATTAGGATCGGAGGAATACTATAGTTTTATATGAAAGGAAAATTAAATGAGAATGTAAGAGCGTGTGGCGGATCGGATCGGATTTGGATTGAAGTTATGATTGCATTTGCTGCATTTTGAGAGTCGCACAGTAGTTGCATCAAAAAGAACACTTACTAAGGAGGGCTGGTTTTAGTAGAGGGTGTTCACAACATAATGAACGAAGATTTCAATTTTTGTTAAGAGAAGTACACGTGTTTAATGTCCAATAGTATTTCGAGTAGGATTATCTTTAATGAAAAGATACACTTTAGTCCAACCAAAAAACACTTATTTCGTATGAATGTTGTTGTCAAATATTATTAGCTCATGTGAATTAGATCTTATATTTCGGATTGAAAGTAAAATTATTTTGTTTATGTAAAACAATATATTTTTTCCTCTGCTGATTTAATGGAACTAAGTATAGAGCCAGCATTTATTTGTTCCCTAATATTATTAGGAACATGCATGCGTCAGCTAATGTTACTATTATTATTTTTTCTACAAGAACGCATCCTCGACATTAATATAATGAAATATAAAGTTACAATAAGTGATATTATTGTTAATAAATTATAAATCATGTAATTTACTATCTTTATCTCAGCAAGGCAAGCTACTTGTATAGTTATTAAATTTAGCCCAAAAAAAAGCACTACGATATTATTGAATTCTATTGCATGTTCGTAAATCATAAATGTTCTTTTCCCTTATTCAAATTAATTCTCAAAAGTGACAATAAAATAGTTAATTTTAGGTTTCTTTTGAATAACACAATTACAGTCAAAAGCGTGCAAATGATTAATAATCCTAATATGCAAGCTATCATAACTCATTTGATGAGTGAGTAAATTAAATTACTTATCCTTAAGATAGAACTGTTAAGGGGATGATTCTTGAAATGTCGCAAGAAATATTGATTTGGGAGCACTTTTCATCCCAACAAAAGTCAAGATCTTCTAATCCTGTAGGGTGTTTGGAAAACTTCCTAAACACTAAAAAGAAAAAAAAGTATTTTCAGACAAATTGAAACAAAAAATTTATAAATATGTACTTCATATATCGTAAAATAATTTCTTATAAACTAATACAAACATCAATTCAACCAAAGTTTTAGCATCCAAGATATTAGGTAAATTCCATTATTCATCTTTCGTGCACACGAATTCCAGTCCAAACTATCATTTTTAGAATGCATATATCCAAAATCAATTTCAAGTCTGCACTGTCCATATTTACGGACAATCGAGATTTAATTTTTTTTCATACTTTTTTTAAAAAAGTTTTTCTTTTTATAAGTATATGATGTAAAATACAAGTGCTTTTAATTGTAAGTACTCCGGTCCTTATTATAAGACCCAATTTGACTTTTTATTTGGTCCTAATTATAAGACCCAATCCATTTTCTCTCTTATATTTATGCATTTTTTTCCAAGATAATCCTTCTAATAATGATAGTTTTAGCCAATATACTTAATTAGCAAGGATATTTTAGGAATAACAACACTTATTTATTATAAATAACCAACTTAACTTACTTTCTTAATCTCCTCAAATAAGTCAATTGGGTCTTATAATTAGGACCGGAGGAGTATTTTTTAAAATAATTATTTATTGGATAAATGTGTAATTTTACCTCCTATTCTTATTTCTCAAGTGCAATTAACACCCAATCTTTTAAGTCGCATAATTTTGCCCATAATTTTTTTGTGTAATTTTATCCATAATTCTTTTTTTTAAGGTGCCGAGTATACATGAAAAATAAAAGTAAGAGGAAAGGTACATCTTTACCCTTTTTTATTTAAAAATTATCAGTTAAAAAGTTTTAAATTTACATCACTGAAAATCCAAAACAGTATTTGGATGACGTAAATTCCACGGCAATGAGTATTAAAATTGGCTCCGCATATCCTCCTCAAGGGGAGAAAGAAGAAAGGAAAAATAACAGAAAAAAAGCCGTCAAAATAAAAAAAATCACAAATAGAGACCCATGACAACATCAATATAAGTTTTGATAACAATTTTTATGAACGGTCCCTGTATGCAAGTTTTTTTATTTTGATAGTCTTTTTTTGTCATTTTTCCAAGAAGAAAATGTTTAGTTTGAAACGTTTAACTAACTAAAACCAACGGGAAAAACAATAGGATTAGGATGATGAAGCAGGTGTTCCAACTAGGAGATTTGTTCGTAAAGCTTAACATGAGATTGAAAACAGAGCACGCAAGACAACAAAAGAAATCAAATTGTTTAATCTTTGGTTATCTAACTGATCCCATTTACAGCTCAACTAACTTATTCTTATTTGACTTATTATCCCCTCCTACCCTTTATTAATCATGCAAGCCGTC
The DNA here is from genome assembly GCF_004799145.2 of Neltuma alba. NCBI lineage: Eukaryota > Viridiplantae > Streptophyta > Magnoliopsida > Fabales > Fabaceae > Neltuma > Neltuma alba. The sequence continues at coordinate 10,325 of NW_021634547.1, read as the reverse complement.
AACCTTGTTCAACGTGCATGACATCATCATCATCATATGCCTCAACTTCCCAACCTATTTTTTAAAGTTATTTTCTTAAAAACTAAATACAACAACCTTCATATTCAATGTTTATGTGATATAACAAGTTTGTAATTCCCCTCAATATTAGTGATTTCTAACTAATTCATACATACCAATAAAAATAATTAAAAATAAGATTAATATAATTTTTAGTTTCTCAAGTTTGACTTCATTCTAATTTTGGGTTTTCAAATTCCAAACCATAAGTTTTGATCTCACGAGAGGTAAAATGGTCTAACTTTTTATTGAATTATAAGAACCAATGTTTTAAATAAAAGAAACTTAAGAGATCAAAACCCATAATCTAAAACTTGAGGAACCAAAATCAAAATTAAGAAAAACTTAAGAAACCAAAAATTATATTAACCCCTAAAAATATTAAATATATCATAAAATTAAAGTGATTTTTAATTTTTTTTTCTCAATAAACGGTTTGTAACATTATCTTTATTGATTACATTAAACTTTAACATCATATCCCTTCTTATTCCCTTACACTTTTCTTATTAAATGCTTTATAAAGGGACCAAGAGCAACTTCCAAGGGAAATTCTATACATTGGAGAAGATGGAATGTGCATCTAACCTGCATATAAGGGTAATGAGATCTTGTACTTGGTCAAATTTATAATCTTTAACAAAATTAAAATATATAATTAACGTTCTTCTTAAAAGCATTTTGATCATAGTTTAATTTTAGAATTTGCATAATTTTCTTAATAGATGGGGAAAAAATATCTAAATATATAAGAGGTCACAAAACAGAACACGCCAATTTCAGGCTGAAAAAACAGAACACGCCAATCTTACCAACTCACTTCAAAATCTTCCACTTGTGAAACATTAGTTAAAGTAGTTGATCTCCTAAACCAACTTCCAATTCAAGTTCCTCACACTTTCCCCTCCACTTCCATCTATATAAAGCTTCCACAAATCCCTTTCCTCTCATCCAAATCATCAGAAACACTTGCTTTGATTAATTCCCTCAGTTTCCAAAACGCCTACAAACCAACAGAACACAACAGAACAGAGAGACATGGAGAGTTTTCAGCCAAGGTGGTTCCTTCTGGTGGTGGCGATGGTGGCGGTGATGGCTGCTCCGGCGAGAGGACAGATTAGCACCCCATGTAATGCGTCGATCTTAAATACCTTCACACCTTGTATGAACTACCTGACAAACAGCTCCGCCGGCGGCGGCTCCTCCGCACCCACCACCCAGTGCTGCGATTCTCTCAAGACTCTGACCAGCGGCAGCATGGATTGTCTCTGCCTCGTCGTTACCGGCAGTGTTCCCTTTCAGTTACCTATTAACAGAACCTTGGCCATCTCCCTCCCACGTGCCTGTCGCATGCCTCGCATCCCTGTTCAATGCAAAGGTATGATATTTTATATATGCATACATACTACATACATACATACATATATATATATATATATATTCTCATTATGTAACTCATAATTTAGTTTTGATATGGTTTTTCCATTGAGGGCTGATTTCTGATGTTCTGTTTTCTCAGCCTCTGGTTCACCACTTCCTGCTCCAGGTAATCCCGATATAGCAATTTTCCCATTTCAACTCTGAATTTGAATGATGTGACCTGTTATAAATTTTAGACTTTAATGATATTGATGATGTGTTAAACTGTTAATATATGAATCACAGCACCTTCATCTCTAGGCCCATCTGCTTCACCAGCATCAGCTCCCTCTGGATTCACTTCATCTCCTAGTCCTCAAGGTACTCCTTTGCCTCATAAACTCAACAAATAATTCTACAAAAGTGCATATCTTTGAAGGGTCAAGCTTCTCTCCAAATCTTTTTGTTTTGGCATGTCCATTAAAAATAAGTCTATTTCATGTCACTTTGAAGTGTCCTTTCATATTAGCTTTTAAAAAAGTATTTTTATGCTGTACAAAATAAATATGTGAGAAAAAGTTTGTCTTAAGAAAAGAAAAAATGATTGCTTTAAGAGGTCTTAAACACTCACAGGAGCAATCTATGTGTCTTTTCCACCAAAATCGCATTTTAGGATGGCTAAAAGCCACTTCAAACACATTCCCAGACAGGCTTAGACTATGATATTACTAATTATTAACATGATGTTCTTGTTGTTTGTTTGATGCAGTGTCTTCCATTCCACCTTCAACGCCAACGACGCCTTCTGAGGCACCTGAATCAGACACAACCCCACCATCTTCACCGGTGGACAATACCAATACACCGCCGTCATCAACAGCAGGGAGAACTGATCTGACTCCATCTTCTGCTATTTCTTCTTCCACTTTCTCGCCGGCCTCTTTTCTTCTCATTGCTTCAGCACTTGTTGGTCTTCTCAACTGCTACTAAGCTTCCTCATGTGTCACCATTTGTATTCTGAATTCTTGTGTTATTGTACCTATCATAGCTTGCAAAATCTATTCTTTGGGGTGTGATTGTTGTTGGTGGTTTAGAGTTTTTGGTTACATCATTTCAGACCCACATTGGGAAGTTTTACCATATTTATTTATGAGTATTTGTACTGTATTGTATATGAGTTGCTGGAAATAAAAAAAAAGTTTTTATTTTTATTGAAATGCGTGTGCAGTGAAAACACTATTTACAAAGCCATGGACGAATCCTATTTGTCTGCTACCTTTTAAGAGAAATCCATAGAATGGGGTGGGAGGCCCTACTTGACAGGTCAGATAGCCTCATCCGATGAGTTTGTCTATTACACAGCATTGTGCTATCTGGTGCTGACTAAGCAAACAAACTCAACTCATTGTGAATAACACAATTTTCAATCTCACTGTCAATTTTATGTATAAAAGAGCAGATATTATTCAATGCAACAACGCAAGTACAGAACTATGAACATATCAGATGATCAGACAGCAACTAATTACTGCAAGACTCTAATATTTCTCCGGTCCTTAATATAAAATCTATTTAACTAATTTAATTAGATTAAAAAAGTTAGTTAATTATAAAAAATATGACTTTTTTTTTTAAAACACCATAATTATCTTTCTTAGTATCCCCTTCTCTCTTCTACTTGATTATGATTATGATTAAGAGAGTATCTATAGGGATAATTTAAAAAAAATTGATAAATATGATAAATATGTCTTATATTTAGCACAACTCAACAATTAGGTCTTATATTAAGGACCGGAAGAGTAATATAGGTCTCTCTCTCTCTCTCTATATATATATGTATATATGTATATATGTATATATTTCTATCATGGTTTCTCTTTTCTCCAGTTGCTCATGCCATGTTCATGGTCCACTGGTGACACTTCTCACAATCAGTGTGAAAGGTCATAAATTTACCGTTTCACCCCTGCAACAATCATGTTTCAAGCATTTGGTGTGCCAACGTTAGCACTTAAAAAGGAAAAGAAAACACACGCACACAGAGGACAAATCAGCAGGAAGACTGCATAAGAACACGAGACTGCATTTAATTTCTCAGTTAAAAGCAGCAAGACTAATCTATTTACTTAATCATGGTCTAAAATTAATTATCCCCAGCATTAAGTCAGAAGCTGGCCATTCAAATTCAGATTAGGAGATTCACAAGTACGAGATAATAGCAAGGCCAATATAGGAATTTCGTAGTTGGCACAAACCTCAGCTTGAGCTTTTTGTTTATATTAATGCAAACATTGTTTCTGATTTCCAATTGTGGCTGTGAATTGCAGAAGGATGCTTCTTCCCCTGAGGTTTACTTGTCTATTATTCACACTAATTATGTTAGCTCTTCCCAAAGCTAACTCTGAGACAGATCATGGATGTTCAGTGCCAAACATAGATCTCCAAAAGTGTTTGAACCAAAGCAAGAATTCCTTGTCCATAGAAGATAGTTGCTGTAGAGCCCTAAATCAGATAGCTGAAGATGGGTTCAAGTGCTTGTGCTCTCTTATAACAGCAACACCAATTACTCTTGTTGGTCCTCCTCTTTCTCTGCCATTTTTAAACTGCTTCATCTCAATTCCTCCCCTCAGTCTTTGTCCAGGTATTGTTTTCTACTTTCTGCAAAGGGGGAAAAAAAATTAATATCCATTCTTGAATTGAGTCATACTCATGTCATCTTTGATTAGAAAATCATTCATTTGTTAGGTTTCGATTAGAAAACCAGATAAGAACTGCATCTAAGTCATATTAACGATAGCTGGATCAAATAAAAGAGAGTTAATATAAACAAAGTCGAGGATTCAAACCTTGTTAATGGGGGGGAAAAAACATAAATTACCTCGAGGGAGTCATCTCAGCTGAGTCTAACAATGCTCAAATATAACTGAATAGTATTGAATATCAGATAGTGGTAACAAAAAGAGAGTTGTATGTTAGTGCATATGGTTTAGGATCCATTGGTGAATGACATGTTTGTTTGAATGCCCTTTTGATGAATGAAGCTTCATTGGCTCCAATGGCAGTGTTGGTTGCACCAGAAAGCCAAGAGGAGCAAAATCAGTTGTCTTCTCCCGCAGATGCGGATGTTGTGGTTTCTCATCCTCCTCCAACTAATTTGACTGTGGATGATGATGGTGGTGGTGGTGGTGGTGAGCATTGTGTGTTACCAAATGGCGAAGAAAATAATAATGCCAGAATGTGTTTGTGGCTCTCTCTGTTCTTGTTCTTGGCCTTTTGCGTTTTCAATTTACTTTGATTTTCTTTCAATGAAATTTGGCAAATGTTCATGACATATAGCAGAATGCTACAAGGTAAAAGTGTGTAGGGTCTAGTCTATTTTTAAACTGTATCTTCCCTCACTATACGTCTTATTTTATAAATAATCTATATTTGATATAGAATTCATGCATAAGATATCCAGATTCTATTAGTACAACTAGAAGTCAATCTTTTATAACCATGACTTATAAATATCATCTGTAAATATTAATTGCCAGTCTCACATCAAGGTTTAGAATTGCTTTCAAAGGTATCTTTATTGGGTGCTTGAATAGAAATTAAATTATATTTTAAAAATAATTTTACGATATACGAAACAAGTACATGAAAAGAGTTTTATCTCAATTTGTGTAAAAATACTTTTTAAAAGTGGCTTTGCCTAATTCCAACCACCCCTTTATTTAAATAGTAATATACTTCTCTTATCTTATTTATAAGACACTTTCAATATATTTCACATAAATTAAGAATAATCTTAAACTGTATTAACTCTTCATTAAAATATAATAACTTTCTAACTTTACCCCTATTTAATATATACACCTTTCAAAAAATAATTATCTACACTATAATAAATAAAAAACAAAATAGTACATTCATGTTAAAAATTTAATAAAGTAACTTATAAATAGGATAAAAAAATGTTTTCTTGCTGCATTATAAATAGGACCAGAGGAGTCATGTCTACACATATTCTAATGCTCCCTAAAATGCATTATGTAATCACTCTCCCTCATGATTAATTTTGACAAAAAAAGAAACTTAATGCGCTAAGTCATTTTTTTTATTATTATAATTTGGACTATCACAAGCTTTGAAAAAAAAAATCCCTCCGTAAAAATGACCCGAGGAAGTAAAAACTGAATTAGGCTCCATGATCAGACCCAAGAAATTAGTCTCAATGAAATCTATAAATAAATTATCAATTTAGACCATTTTAATGGCCCAGCTGAAGATTATACGCGTCCAGAGTATTTTTGGGCTGGGCTTCGTCTCAATATTTTTGTTTTTTGCCAACGGGGTTCGTCTAACTTACTGCACAGGCCTCCACATTTGTATGCAAATATTTAGGATCGAAAACGATGGGTTTGAATCTAAAAGAAGGAATTAGTCCGTAACATGGTCAATGAAGATTCATATTTCGATTAAAAGGAGTGTTTATATTTAGTAATCTGATAGCATCTTAAATAAAATTACCTCCAATTAAACCCAAAAAAAAAAACCATTTAGGATTGATAATGATAAATCCCACCAGAAGAGACGTGTGTACGTTTAATATCTAACCATTTTCTTAAGATACATGCATGCAACAATGTAATAATATTTTTTTGGTTCTTTCCAACAATATTTTGATAAAAAAATTAAAATTAAACCAAAAATATTAATAAAATATTTTTTTTGAGAAAAAAATTATTCTTTCAGTCCTAAATATAAGACCTTTTTTGTAGGACTGGAGGAGTATAATTTTTCTACAAATAAATTATGATTAACTAATACAAGTAAGGCCTAACTAGCAGAGGTAATATTAATTAATTATAAAGCATGATAATGATTGATGGGGAGGAGAACATCCATCTACCCACAAATGAGATGATCATATGATAATTAATTATAAAAAGGAAGGGGAAAAATGTTGAGAGATGTATTAACCTAAACATAAATAAAAGCAGTGTTCGCTAATCCCAAGAAAGGAAAGTAATAATAACACCTAGTTTTTAAATAAATATTACCTAAGTGCCAAATATTAGACCATGTAGGCATAGCATGAGCTCAAGCATTTTATTAATTAGGCCTTTGAAATGGACACATCTAACTTGGCATTCTTTTATTTTTAAATTTTTTTTCTTTTGAGAAAATTATAATACCACATCATGATAAATTTATATCAAGATATCCTTTATTTTTAAAATATTTTTGGCGATCAAATTTTGAACTTTTCTTACGAACTGTAATAATCTATGCATTTTAAAAAAATTTGTCGAAATTTTAAAATTAATGATAATTCAATAAAACATCTGCAGTTTGAAATTTGAAATTAGAATTATTTTTGTGGGATGAAATTTTTATTTGATTTTGGTCCTTAAGATATCTATTCAACCATATAAGGTATATATTTTTAATTTAATACATTTCTTAAATGATTTTACTGTTATCATTGAATTATATTTTTGTTATTGATCAGTTAGTTAAATTAGAATCAACAAAAAACTTGGGAATTAAACCTCTTTTACGTCGCATTTTGCAGAGTCTGTGGAAATATTATTATTCTTTTTTTTTTTAACTTTGTTTTTATGAAATATTTTTTCATTTTATTTTCATGTGAATCTCAAAACGTTTTAGGTATAAATTAACCTAATCAATCTCGATCAAGTCACTCAAACATGAGTTAATTTTGGTCCACAACTCCACATATTTTTCTTTTGTGGCTTTCTAGTCGTTAAACTAGCATTCACACCCAAGATTAGTTGCCAAATGAATCTTTTAAAAAAGCTAATATTTTCAGACTCAACATTTCATTAATCCAAATTTAGATAAAATTATGAAACGACTTATGAAATATGAAATTATATTAATATAATAAAATATGAGGAAAACTACACCTTTAAATTCGTACATGTCGTTGGTTAAAAAAAAACAAACAAACAATTCTTATATTTTGAGCTTGTGACTTATTTCTTGATTTACCCTGCTATTAAATTAAGCGAATGTGTATTGTGGTAGGTTTAAATTTTATAATATACTTACTAAAATTTGTTAATAACATATTATAGATTGTTTTAAAAAAAAAATTTACGTGTCATAATATTTTTCCCTTAAATTCAAGCACCAAATTGATTGGATAATAGGGTTGGTTATTGTCATAATTGAAATGAATGGGGCAGGGACAAGTACAAACAAACAAATCATACGTATGACAAAAATGGACATATACATTTATTTCATTATTATTAAGTCACAGTCAAGCTTTTGTCATCCCCTCCTTCTCACACAAGTTTGAAATTTCAAATTTTATAACCCAAAAGAAAAAGTGAAATATGTAATTTTCTCCTTTAATCACTATCAATGCTGAATTCAGTATAGTTATATTTGGAAGTCAGTTAATGGAAAAATACAATATTCACAAATTGTAAATATTGTAACTCATTTAAAACTTCATATAAATATGTAAGGAAAAATCCCAAAAAAAAATTGCTGAAATAGAAAAATGGCAAATAAGACCCATGACAATATTAGTATGTGTTTTAACAATAATAGTATAGATTTTGACAATAATTTTTGTGAACGAATCCTATGTGTAATTTTTCTATTTTGGTAGTTTTTTTTGTGATTTTCCCAATATGTAATGCTAAGCTATAATTGTTAAGAGATATAAAAATTTCTAGTAATTTGAATTATTTATAAATCTTTGATAACATGATTTTTGGCCAAATATTTATAATATGATTGATTTTTAAATTTTGTGCAATACATAAAACTCATTTAGTCTTAATACAAAAAACAAATATTACTTCTGGTCCTAATTATAAGATCTTATTATAGATTATAAATGATATTTATAATTAAGACCAAAGGTAGTATAAACCAATTTAGGTTCATATAGGTTATGAGAATTCACATATTGGTTAGAGCTTAGAAGACTCGATTCCTAGTCTTTGTATATAAAGTAAACTATTTGAAAATGCTCCTCCATTCCTTAATATAATAGCTATTTAAATAATTTAATTAAATTAAGAAAGTCAGATAAGTAAGAAATTATAAAAAAATATGACATGTTTTTTTAAGACATTATAATCATCTTTCTCAATCATCTCTTTCCCACTGATTATAATTGAGAAAATATCAACAAAGATAATTTAGAAAAAATTGATAATTATGAGAAATAAATTTTATTTTTATGACTAAAATCAACTTAACAATTAGATTTATTAGAGGATTATGTATATTTTACCCATCATGCTTTAAAGGAGATTAATTATTATTTTCTATTATTCGTGAAGGATATTCTTATCTCACTAAGAAAAAAAACACAAATATAATTAAGGGAAATTTTATTTTGGGTTAAGGAATAAATTTGTTGTAAAAGTTCTTCATGGTTTAAAAATGAAACGATGCCACCCCATTGTAATATTTGACTAATATTGACTGTTAGGTAAACAATTTTTACTCTAGTCAGGGGATAAATTTTCCCCAGAAATTTATCTAGAGCAGCAATTCGAATTATATACTTCTTATTGACGCAATATTTGTCGATTATCAGTGTTCAAATCAAAAAGATATGGGATTGCCCTTCAGCAAATTTAAGTCCAAACTCGCCCTTAAATTGCATGCAAGCAAGCATTCACATGTTCATGGGCAGGCCCGGACCTGCTCAAACCCAGTCGTAAGCAAGCAGAGGCATGTCCAAACCTACTTGTAGGCACCACTAACTAACATAAGGTGTAAAAGACAAATTAAAGCAATTTGGGCTAAATTTCAATATATCACTGCACTAGTATCACTCTATCACTAACAATACGAAGTTGCAAGTTACAAAGTTAACCTGTTTGAAAAAGATTCTACATCCCACTCAATGAGAAATTATTTAAAACAACTAATTACTATATTCTTAAAAATTCATAATATCCGATTCGTTTAACATCGGGTCAGATATAATATTATTGGATTTGAATATATTTAATTAATAAGATTTGAATAGCATTTAGTTGTCCACGTGTGCCTTTGAAGGTTGAGACCCATTTGCAGATTGGCAAATGGATGACGAGCGCATATAATCATAACCCAATAATGGGGGTTATAATCAGGTATTGAATCCTCCTTCTTATTTGAATGCTGATAACAAACAAAGCCAAAAAAAAAAAACAGCACTAGTAGAAAGTTCAAGATACCAATTACTCTTTCAAACAAATTTACAGATCAAAATTACCCTTTAGTCCTAAGAATTATTCAACTAACGATCGACGCTGATCAAGCATTCCTATAAGATGACATCACGCTAATCTTTTTAAACTTCCAAAAATGTATCGCACCAAAGACAAGGATACGAATTGGACTTTGGAAGAACAAATTTATCAATTAAGCCTTTTATTTTTATATTTAAATAACGTTGTAATCTAATCCCCTTTTAAATATATTCTTCCGATCCTTAATATAAGACCTATTTAATAATTTGATTATATTAAAGAAGTTAAATAAAGTAGTTAATTATAAAAAACATTACATGTTTTTATTTGAAACACCATAATCATTTTTTAACATCCTTACTCCTTTTCCTGTTTAATTATGGTTGAATGAGTATTAATATAGGTAATTTAGAAAAAAAAATGATAATATGATTATTGAGTTTTATATTTAGAGTCAAAATCAATTCAATAATTAAATCTATATTAAAGATTGGAAGAGTAATACTTAAGGATATATAGTGTCTCGCCCTTTGAATAAATTAATAATCCAAGATATTTATATTAGCTATCAATATTACTCGTCGTAAATATAAAAAAAAAAAAATCAATATTACTGGTCGTGTCATCAAACTATAAACTTTTGCATGTGGTGCTCATGAATTCATCGTAGGCCGGGCTGGAGTA
>NW_021634546.1:0-51891 GCF_004799145.2 Neltuma alba | reverse complement strand
GGAAAAAAAAACAATTGAGACTTGAGAGACGCAACGTTTACTTAGCAATAAAATCCGAATTTAAAAATCTTTTACAAACACACAGGAGTATAAAAGTAAAACCATTTAAACAAATTATAATACAGTCGATGTTGGTGACTTTTCACACATATATTAATGCACTTTTTTATTTCAACAAGATCATTTTTTAATTTCAAAATCATGCTCAGTTCTACTTGCTGCATGGGCACATGGCATGCAGCATCCGCACGAGGCCAATTTTCCAGAGGCACGAAGACTACTTAATGAGTTTGACTTGTTTTTTCACCAGTGGCCAAACTAGAATTTTCGATGTCTTATTCATAGTGGAAATAATCGTGAAGGCTGTGAGTTGGATGGACTTTTCTGTCCATTGCGATACGTGATTTTTCTCTTGGTACTATGGGAGATTCAGGTCAATGCAAGATTCTGCAGGATCGGCCACCAGTCAACGGTCAGAATGACCAGAAAACCAAAAAAAAAAAAAAAGGAAGGTTAAAGACACTCCTCAGGCTGTCATGGTCCGTGGATGACCAAATGAGAAAAAGAAAACCATTCTTAAGGTACCCATAGTTTTCTTTATTTCTTTTTTTTTTTTTTTTTTTGAGACGTTCATGAGCAAAGCCCAACCATATGGATTGGAATATAAGATGAGTTAACCATTTTACATATTTTGGTATTATTTTTTCTCAACCCAACCTGCAATTTGAATTCATAACTTTGTAAGTTATAAACTGATTTCTTATCACCTAGATCAATTTTTGTTGACTCTCATTTTATTATGCTTATCCACATTTTCAAGACTTTGTATTTTCCTCTTTTTTTTGGCATTCTTTTCATGGATAAATCCTGTAATCAATAATCAAAATATTCCTCCGGTCCTACATAATAAGGGCCTTACATTAGAACCGGAGGAGTATCTATTAAAACATTTATGAACTTTTTAAAAAATATTATTTATAATTATCAACAATACAGTTTATATCCCAATGATAGAGAAAAGTGGATTTTGCACCGAAAACACCGAAGAGTACGCGGGCCTGATTAACATATGGACCAACAAGGCCAGGTCTGGGCTCGGCGTTGCGACCCCACAAACAGAGGAGGCCCAATATGGCCGGCTTTGAGTTTTCCTTCTCATTCGCTTGTCTTTCCTTCGCGTCCACTCTCTCTCCGTCCCCTTCACCCATTTCCAGTTTTCTCTCTCTCGTAGTCCATTTCCAGAGGTCAAACAACAAACAATTGCTCCTAGTTTTTCCTTGCCGATTGGCGAATTGGCAGGAAAGCATTGAGCCACTAATCAACACAGAAACACTCAGAAGAAAAAAGAAAAAGAAATACAAGCAAATAGCATTCTGATTTAGACACATAGAAATAAAGGGAGGAGAAAATGGTGGAAGGGACCTCCAACGATGACTTATTGAGGACGCCGGAAGCCATTAGATCCTCCGAGGCAAGCTTCTTTATTCGCTCACTGAAAATTTTGTTCTATATTCGATTTCCTCCATATATGATATTTCCTGCTTGCATTATCCAGCTCTGATTCGCATGTTCTCGCAGTGTAATGCGCCTGTCATCCCTGTGTTTGCTTTTATTTAAGTGTTTATAGAATTTCTTCTGGGGAATGGGTATCCTTTGGTTGCCGTTATAAATTTTTCGAATTTAGTGTGTTTATGTGGGGTTTTTGGAATTTTTTGTATCCAAGTAATAAACTTGGGTTTTGAAATTAGTTCAGTGCCATGGTACAACCCAAAGCAATTGTATTCATTTTTACTTTTTTTCTCAAGGAAACAGAAAGCTGATATTCACATGCTTTTCGGATAGGAATGCTACATTTTAACGGGTAGAATAGTACATGTAAAATTGCAGTTGGACATTTGTGCCTGTGCAGGTACGCGGTTAAAGCATGTAATTTACAGTGGAAACGAAGTCAAATGAAGATAGCTAGAAATTCAGAATAAATAGAATTTTTTTTATTCTTAAAGATAAAGGATAAACGAAGTTTATATAACTTTCTGTGTTATATTATAAATAAACTTACAGTGGCTTCTTACATGACAAAATTCCTAGTAGCCACCACAGTGACATGGCTTTCTCTTTCATGTTTATCAGTGAACTTAAAAATTGGGACTTCACTATCTAGGTAAGGACAGTTCTGTTTTTAGTTACTCAACAAGGAGAATGGATTGTGAATAGAGCTAAATCTGCTGAGAAGTTGTCTCTTGAGATTTCATCATGATTGCTTTTAGACATTGAGTTTTTGCTTAGTGGTTTGTGCATTATTGTTGGAAGGAAAAGATTTTTTCCCCCCACAATGCATGCTTTGTTTATGAACTTTCACTTCCTATTTCTTCAAAATAAAAAAGGGGGAAAATAATATAGTTTTGGATGCTTGTGTAGTTTGTTTTGTGCCCACTATGATTCAGTCTTTTATAGTACATAGATAACTTCATGTATGTTATTGCTTGCTATTTTTTACAGTTTGAAAATTTTGTAGCTTCCTTGGTTGCTCATATAAAAGTCAAATTTAGGAGCAATATGTGACTGCGGTTACGGACAATTACGAGACAACTTGCTGGGGATGTGGACTGCGCCTACTACTTCCATCTTGTACACCTGTTTTCAAATGTGCCTGGTGTGGGGCCATAACAAATCAAAACAAACAAAACATGAAAACAAGTGCTTTAAATGGAGACGACTTCGTGATCGATGTGTTTTTCCTATTGTCATCTTGTTTATGCTCTTTGTGATATGTAAGCCACTATTGATGCTGGTGCAGTTTTTCTTTTACTTTCTGTTATCTGTTGTCATGTTTGATCAGAATTCTTATTCATCCAATCATCCTTGGTTCCGCCCAAAATTCATCGCAACCCCCCCAAAATATTTTTTTGTTCTTATTGCTCATACACATTTGTTCTTGACAACTTGTCATTAAATTTTTGTCCAGTTGAATGATTTTTCCTTTCCTTTCAGAAGTTATATTGAGAAAATTAAGATGGGTGTTGGTTCCTTGTTAGAGATCAATTAATGCTGCAAGGATAATTATATTAAAGAGCAAATTGTTCTGACCAAATTGTTGATGGACCAATAGTAGTGGGTGAACAAATGCGCCACCTGATAGGAAACTATTAACTTCCTGCAGTTCCTAGTCAGTCTACTGGATGGAAATTGTTATAAAAGATGATTTATTATGACTAGCCATGATTTAGTTTTGCTTCCTTTAATTTCATTTGGTTGAATGTGTCTAAAAGTACCTGTTGAAAAGGGGATGTTTTGAAGGTACAGGAGAAGATCAAATGCTTTTGCAAAAGAAAAAGTACTCTGCTAGATGTATCTTACCTAATTCATAATGGGTATGGGATATGTCTTACTTTAAGTATTAAAATAACTAGATAGTGGGCTTTATGCTCACGCAGAGTGTACTAGTGTGAGGTGAGTCGTTCATGACTTATGAATAATGAGCTTCCTGTAGATTTTACATTGTGTATTGGTATATGAATTATGATATCATAAGTATGTGGGTTAAATGGTCCAAATTGTATCAACGAAGCATATCCCTAGTATTGGTAATTATATAAAGTGATATACTCTGCACCACAACACATCATGAATTAGGTAACATTGATTAAGATTTGGCTCGGGGATTGGTGAGTACGCCATTATTCTCTTGTTTAAACCAATTCTGATGCCACCCTTGCATTTGACCACTTTGTTTTTGGTGGCTAAACTTATCTGTGTGTCTCCTGGCGGAATGTCTAACTATAGATGCTTAAGTATACCAGCTTATTGGCATTATTGTTGTATTAGATACATCTGTCAGGATGCAATAATAACTTAAAAGATAGGATGTTCCTTATTTATATTCATATGGCAATCTCATGGTCCACTCCACAATGTGTCTGATGTTCTTGAGTAATATGCTTTTCTGTTATCCACTCTAGATGGAGATAAGTATTTTATATTAACAAAATGAATACTTTCAACACTTGCTCTCAAAAATGAACTGTTGAGAGAACTATTCTGTACTTATTATAACGTTCTTTTGTTTTCTGATGCAGTTGGAGGAGTGTGGGCAGTGTATCCCTTTCTCCTTACATTCAGTCTTTCTGGGATTACTCACTGCATTATAACAGCAATCTTGTCCATATCCACGATTTCCTTTTTCAGCCTGGCGGCATTTAAGTGTGCAGGCACACCCCCAAATATATTGTGGGGAAGCTACCCTACTGTTGGGAAAGGGGACCTTGAAAACTACACTTTCTGTCACTACTGCTCAAAACCAAAGGCACCTGGAACTCATCATTGCCGTTCTTGTGAAAAGTGTATTGTGGACATGGATCATCACTGTCCCTTTGTAAGTTTTCATCATTTCTTGAATGTTGAAATTTCATAATCTGTGGCACATTCCCTGAAATCTTCTGGACAATGATATACACCATGTGTGGCATCTTTGACCATACAACTTTTGACCTATTAATATGTTGTTTAGTTTAACCTGTCAAATAGATTATTAGAATTAAATGTTACTTCAGTTGGAATTTTGTTGTATACTGGAAGCCTTCTGTATAATCTTGAGTTATATCTGTTCTTCTATTTTTTTCCCCCCCTCAGTTTGTTGGGCCTATCTTTCAATGATGAAAACATATGATACACCAACTGCCTTTGTAAGAAATGAATGAAATCTTATGTAAAAAACAAATGAATGATTACATAACATGTAGCAGTGACTTTGGCATCTTCGTGTTGTCACTTTTGGTAGGCATTTGCAGTGACAAAGGGGAAGTGTGCAAGCAATAGACTTGGGGTTCTATTATGAGTTTGGAGTTTTGAATACGGGAAGGATAACTGTTATTGGAGTATTTACCTGCCGAATTTAGGACTCAGCAGAACAAGGATTTTTTGAGTACTAAGGTGTGAATTAAGGGAGTCGAAGACATTCGAGAACTAGTGGTTTTGATAAGCAAGAATATGGTTTTGTCAGAGTCCTGATTTCAGAAAGCAAAGAGAATGATTTTGGGGTGTTTTATTGCTAGGTAAACGGTACTTATATTAGAGAAGAATAAGAAGAAAAGAATTGGTTCACAAGAATTCAACAGAAACCTCATTTAATCAGCTATCAAATTTCAGCTCCCAATCTTTCTGTTAATGATCTTCCAATAAAGGATTCTGCAAAAAAATTTTGTTCTCTAAACTTCCATACACAACAGCCTCAAGTTCTCTAGACTTCCAAATACTATTTGCATGCTCTTTTCTGGAATGACATCTTTTCCATCATAACAAACTTGAATTTTCGTAAATTTTGAAATACTTAAGACAATCACGAGAATCGCTTTTTGTTTTATTTGCTAGAAATAGTGTTTCTTTATGTAGTGTATGTCAACAAAGGGTAATTTTTCACTCATTTCAGTTAACAGACAGCGATTGTCCAGGCTGACATTTTGGGATAAAAATTAAAAGGGCTGATTCTAGTAATATAAAGAAGTAAGGAAAGGTGGGAATAGTTCTGCTTCTATCCACAATTGAAGGGGTGAGAACTGTTCTTGATGGACTACTTACAGATCGTGGTGGGATTTGTTCCCCGCTTGTAGTGTGTAGGCGACCTTTTTTATTCAGTGAAGCATGCTCATGCGACAGTTTCTCACATGCCACTAATTAGTGTGTATACGTGTGTATTCAAAGAGAAAGCCAAATCAGCATTTTAATATGTTTAATGTACCCCACCCTTTAATTTGTATAATGAAATGTACTAAAATAGAGATATTAAATTGTATTATTCAAATGTACAATGAAGAACATTAGAAAAGAATTTTAATAATGTAATCTTGGTGGGGTTTCATGTCTATAACTATCTTTTTTCTTGATTTTTCTCCTGGATATGGAATCAGTCGTGTCCAAACTGTGCTCTCGCTGAAAGTATAATATTTTTTTCTGGCATGTCCATAAGCTTGTTGGATGCATTTGTTATCAACATGTCGTGTAAGTGTTGTTCTGCGTGTCCCACACAGCTGAAGATAGTTCTGTACTTATATGAAAGATGGTGTTTGATTGCCATTGCCTGTCAACTCTGACGAAGTGGATGCTTTTGGTATTCATTCTATTATCAATAACACCATGGCCAGGCTGCAAATTTTCTTTATGAGGAGGAATCTGAAAGCTTTATTGGTAATTGGTTTTGTAACCTTTCGCAGATTGGGAACTGTGTTGGCGCAGCTAATCACCGTGACTTCATTGCCTTCCTTATTTCGGCTGTGGTCAGTACCCTATATGTTTCAATCATGTCTGCATATGCAAGCTTTCTCATATGGCCATCTGTGAAATACTCCTCCCTTGGGGGCCTCAAAGGGATTACTAGAAGAGATATGGTTTGGAGAGCCATGAATGAAATTATTTCTGCTCTCCTCAGATCTGTTCTGCTTCTACCCACAAGGGGACTTGTTCTTGTCTATCTGTTTTTTTCGAGCTTTTCCGTGCAAATAGGATTGAGCGTTCTTCTGTGGCAGCAACTTTCTTACGTATATGAGGGGAAAACTTATTTGAGCCACCTCAGTTCACAGGCAGATAAATCGGAAGGGAAGAAAGATTGTCAAAATTTTGTTAGATTCTTTGGTTTCCCATATTATATAGCAAGATTTTTGCCAAACTTTCGTATGGGTAGGAAAAAGCACACAAAGTGAAACTGGCACAATTATGTAATTTTATAAAAGGCTAGTTGTCATTCTTGTGAGAGTTCATTTCACAGTATTCTAATTTTTGTTTATAAATCTATGTCAGATTGCCACTGTATGATTGAAATCCCTTGTTGCCTCTCTTAAATTCCAAATTTAATTATGTAAATAATGATTGTATTACTCATAGCATATTATTTGTTTTTTATAGCATTTTTTGGCTAATGAATGAAATGATTCATTCATCTTACTCCCTCGTGTTGTATCTTGGTCTTTTTGTTATGAAATATAGATATAGTAATTATATGTTGGTCAACGTGCCATTTTGACTTCACTCCGTGATGATTACATTTTGCCCGGGAAAATTCATATTGTTAATAGAAAATTAGAAATAAAGCTTATTTTCTCTACTGTTCTTATTATAAGACACTTTTTAGGAAGTAGTTTTAGTATTTTTCACAAAAGTCCTTTGATAGTTTCAATGAACATTAAATATTTTTTTCAGATATGTCTACATTTAATAAGAGTAATGAGAATTAGTATAAATTAATACTTCTTCCGTTCTTTATTATAAGAGACGAATAACCGAATTATATTGATTAAAAAAGCAGTTAAAATTAGTTAAGAACAATTAATGTGTAAAAAATATAATTTCTTTTCCAAAAATGCCCGTATTAATAAGGAGAGAGAGTATGAGAGAGAACAATTAAATTATTGAAAGAAAGAGAAGGGGAATGGAGAGAGAGTGTGAGTTGGAGACAATAAATATGGATAAAATAAGAAATCAACACAAAAAAGTAGAGATAACTTTTAAGTGTCTCTTATATATAAGAACATGCCATAATCATCAAATGTCTCTTATAATAAGGAACGAAAGGAGTATAGTGTTAGAGTTTAATGTAGTTAATAAAGATAATGTTGCAAATTATTTGAATTTTATAATAAATTTAATATTTTTAACTGTTTTTATTGATAAGTGTGAATTAATTGCTAGTTTTTTTTTTTGGCTACATATGAAGATTCTTTAAACATATACTCCCATTGGTTCTTTTTATAAAATCTTTATAACTAAATTGTACAATTTAAAAAATAGTTAAAATTAGTTTAAAAGAGTAAATATGTAAAAATTGAACCTTGTTTTTCCTATTTAATAGAGAAGCAAATAAGAGAGAAAAATATTGATGATGAGATACAGGATGAAAAAGAATGTAGTATGACAAAAGATGATGAGAGATGATAAAAAATTAATTAGGAATAAAATTTATAAAAACATATTTAATGTTCAGACACTGCTAATCTTATCAAACCAAATTTAAATTTTGCGATATGGTACGGAGGGAGTATCTATTTAGAAATGATTAAAAAATTAAGGCTTTTAAATACCTCCGTGTTTGATTGGCCAATACTAATAACAATCAAAACCTCCGTTATGGTGTTATGTTTTCAACGGGTGTAACGTCGCATTTATTAAGTTAACCATTAATGCAGAGTTGAAAAATATTTCTCCAAAAATTAATTTGATGTTGATTGTTAGGAAAAAATGACAATGTTTGCTAATTGACTTCATTGTAACACAGTTCCTAAAATTAACTTGATACAACTTTGTCCCCACTTATGCAATTGAATCACAATCATAGGAACTAAAAGATTAATTGTCTCTTTAAAAATTATATGTATTGTTGCTCAAAAAAATTTTATAGTGCCCATAGTTCTGTCGGAAATACTTTCAAGATAAAAAAACACGTTATCCATAATTCAATAATAAAATTATATTTTAAAATTGACTTTAAAAAACTATAATTAAAAAATAAAAAATATGATATCAAATTTTCAGTCCCAAGAAAAACATCAAATTAAACGAGCCTAGGTCTATCACTATTTTTTTTTTGGCTAAAACATAGGTATCCTCCTGTTGGAAGCAATCTTATTCAAGACACTGTCAGACATTAAATGTGAACATCTCTTCAACGAGGATTCGAATCTTAATTCACGACGTTATGGAGACTAGTCCCTTCCCCTTGTTGGTTATCAGTATTCATTATCAGTCATCAGGCCACGTAAACCAGTTTCGGCCCATCATTTCGTAAGGTGGATCCAAAAGATTTATAATAATAATAATTATAACAATAATAATACTGAAATTTTCAAAAAATGAAATAATAAATCTTAAGTTGAAATAACACACTACGCGTTCTAAAACAATAGTTAATGTCCTCACAAGGGCAGTAATAAACCTTATGTGTTTTCGTTTATGTATAGTGACTTGATATTTTAATATAAATTTGACTTAATATCCTTTTATTGTTTTGTTAGTGTAAACTCTACAGACTTCAAAATGTCAAAATAATGTAAAGTTAAGTATATTAATAATATTTTAAAAATGTAATAGCAGGATATATAAATTGCAAATATCTATAATTTTTTTGCCAATGAAATGAAAATCTACTCACTCCACTCTTAAATACAGGAATTTAATAACTAATTTACAAAGACCATGAAAATTAGTTAAGTTATTTATTTATAAAAAAATATGTGACCATTTTTGTAGAATACTGTTTTTAATTATTTGTATTTGAAATTACCTGAATAAAAAGACCCTAATATGTATAAGAGAATGTAAGAAAAAAAAATTATAAATTCAAAAGATAAAATAACTGAAATGTTCCATTTAACACTAAAATAAACCCATTTGTTAGGAGACTGAAGGGAGTATTATATTGACCTGGATTTGATATTATATATTATCTTTGATCCTTGATATAAAAGCTAATTTAATATTTAATTTAATTTTAAATATAAGATTTTAATCTACTTTATCTTTTATATTTTTTTATTTTTTCAAAATAGTCCTTGTAATAGTTTCATTTATTAAATGTTTCATAGTTCAAACTAATACACTTAATTAGCAAATATATTCGGGAAAAAAATAAAACTTATCTATTATAATTAATTAATTTAATTTAATTTTTTAAAATTAATTAATTAAGTCTTATATTGGAGAGGGAAAGCAATATAAAAAAAATAGAACCAAAGAAAAAGTTACGACAAATTTATAAATTTTAAATAAAAAAAAAGTTTATCCAAAACAACATCATGAAATATCACAAAATGTCAAATTGAGTGGGCAATGAAAATTAAAGCCGGAGAGAATGACAGTTGAATCAAGTCTCTGAATCTAGCAGGCTCCGTCGGATATAGGGCGATTATCGAATGGGAATAATGCAGAAACTGAAATGCTTCCAATTGACTTTTCAACAAGTTTGGTTTCAAAAGCCCATGAAGTCATGTGAAGTGTCGTTATTGTGTCACTGACGTCGAAAGAAAAGAAAAAAGGATAATGGTGATTATGGTGAGATGTGGCTAAAAATGGAGATTATGGATTTCTACCCTAATCCTCGTTCGTCAGGTTCATTAACTCAGGTAGGGGCGGCGCCCAAGATCATTCCCTCTTGCCTAACGACTTTCTGATATATACAAAGGAAAACAGCGTCCCACTATGGGAATCTGCACTTCGTGTTTCATGGGATGGGACTCTACGTGTTCGACGAAATAACGCAATCAACCGTGTTTGTCAACGTTCACACATGGGATACATACTGTCCAAGAAAAACTTTCCACATGGGATGGATAATTGGGTAGGCATAGGACCGCCCTCGGTTGGTTCCAGCGGCTAATATTGGCTGGCTGGCCGGGGGCAAGTAAGGTGATGATCAAACTCTATCTTACTTCTTTATGACAATTCATGGGGTTGATTTGAATATTAATTACAATCAAATTATTTATTGGTTTGGAATCGGGCTAAAAAAGGAACTGAGCCTGAAATAGTAAAGAGAGGCAGAAGAGTAATGTGTTGGAGTAACTTTTAAGATCAAACTTGGTAGTTTAATTCTGTTATTACGTGGGTGAGCATGACTGGTCAGATCAAATTGGTTCAGATTGCGGTCAAGACTCCAACTTCCAACGACCGCACTGTGCCCATTACCCTTTTTCTTGCTGAGCCGCGCTTCACCATAATTTCGGATTCATTGATTCCTTGATTCTCAGAGTCCCCTTTTTTTTGAAACTTCCCGCAAGTCAATTTAAATAGTACTTTTTAAATATTCCCAATCTTAAACATCTTTTCTCCTTTGGTGTGAGTTAGAGATGGCCTTTGCAATTCCAAGTGTCGTTGCTTCTCTGTTATTTCTTCTTCTTCTACAACCTCTGACTGCTTCCAATGATTTCTTGCCTCCTCTGTTCTCTCCCATAGCCGGTTTGTGACTCTTTCCCTCACTGTCTTTCTCTCTTGTTGTTTCATTGTCTATCTTTTGAATCTTGATTTATATGATCTGTTTTTATGGACTTTCTTATTGGAATTCTCTGTCGATTTTAATTTCTGGGTTTGAGATTTCTCGACTTTTTACCCTGTTGAGTTATTTTCTTGTCTCTCATTTCATATGATATATAACTTAATCTGAAGAATCTTCTCATTTCATATGATATACAACTTAATCTGAAGAATCTTCTCATTCTGTTCCGTTCTAAACGTGAATTGATGATTATCAGAGGATATTTGCAAAGAAGTTCGATGTGGAAAAGGTACTTGCAAGTCTTCTGGCAATAGCTCTCTTTACGAATGCGAGTGTGATCCAGGTTGGAAACAAACTCGTATTTCTGACCACGACAAGTTAACGTTTCTTCCTTGCATAGTTCCCAATTGTAAGAATCCTCTCACCCTTTAATAAATGTTTGTGCGGACTATTATTTTGTAGTCACACTGCTTCTGCTGAAAAAAATACTGTTTGTTACTTATGCATAATGTATTGTGTTTATTTTGGCTGCATGTGTTCAAAAAGGTCAAGGTATTTGGTAAAGTTTGTGAAACTGTCTAAATCACACAAAACTTGAAGCAATTGACTTTCAACCAAGGAAGGTGGCAAGACAAATGGTTTGAAATTGCGTAGATAAAATTCATTTCTTGCTTGTGACTCAGAGACTGCTTTCACATGCTAGGGAGCCTGTGAAAGTATAAATGTGTGATATTTTGATTGAGATATTGAAGTAGGATCTAAGCATAAGATTCTAAACGTGAGGCGTTCTAAATTTGAAGTAATTTTGGATTAGGATTCATTTGATTCCTAAGACAGTCTGGTCCCACATAAAATCATAAACAGGAACTCTGCAGCTATGTGACACTTCACCCAAGCTTTGCCTTTGAATACATGCAGTTCGCTTAGAGCATGAAGTCTAATCAATTAATTGTAGTACACTGCCTAAACGGATTTCCGATAATTAACGATTTCAGGCCAATGAGATTGCAAATTGCTCATGGATCTCTTAGAGCAGAGAACTAAATTTTATGGCAAAATATTAGAAATGTGTGTTTCATTTGTTTTTTGGTAAACTAGCTGGTGCTGCCCAGACCTGCTAATAAAGGAAGAGAATGGTGTTGATATTGCAGCTCCAGATGATATTTATGTGCGAGTTCAAATTAACGTCCAATGAAAAATTAACGTGTGAACTTTGATTGATTGTGATATAGTTCTTGAATGTGCTTGATTGATAATCTTTCGGTGGAGTTTTGTTTGTTTTCTGGGTTGCCGACATATTTGTATGATTTGCTTTGTAGGTAGTCTTGAACACTCATGCTCCAACGCACCTTCCCCTGCTCAAGAGAAAGCAAAAAATGCTTCCGGGTCAATATTGGATGGTACTTGAGAGCTGGAGCTCATGGATCTCACTTTTCTGTTTCATTTTATGTTTTCGTAGTATAAAAATTTTCTTCATATGATTATGTAGTTTGCCATTGGGTTGATTGTGGAGGCGGGTCATGCAACAAGACATCAATGTTCTCCTACAGCTGTGTCTGCGATGCTGGCTTTTACAATCTTCTCAATATGACCGCCTTCCCTTGCTTCAAAGAATGTAAGATTACAAATATGCAATAGTCTGCTTAGCATATGAGCTCGAGATTTATGATTGAATTAAAGGGAAAACTTTCTTCCCTTGGCTCACGTTTTGCCCTACATAAGATAGTTGAAATTTGGTTTGAAGGTTCTCTTGGCATGGATTGCAAGGATCTAGGAATATCATTAAAAAACTCATCGAGTGCTCCACCACCAGCATTGCAGGACAGCAGTAACAACGGTAAGGATCAAATTTGAACAACTGGGTCTGCATTTAAGTTTTCATAGAAGTTTTCCTAAATGCAGATTGTGTTCTATTCTTTTATACATAAAGATTATATGCCCTTTTTCTGTTTCTCTTTTTGCTGCTGAACTATGATAGGCAAAACTTAACTAGGTAAATCAGAAATTTGATGTTTCTTGATTTTCATGACAGATGTGTGGTGCGTTTATCATTTTGAAAGCAGTTAGCTGACGTATCTTGTAGATTTTAATCCGCTAATGCTTTTGTTCCTTCTAATATTAACCCTAACAAGATTGAAGTTTGCAAAACTATCATTGCAAACTGTTCTGGAAACTATTATAACATGCTGCAATTTCCTTCCGGACATTATGCACATGGAAGTTTCATATATTCTTTTGTTCCTTTTTCCTTGCTGTTCATCAGCTAGCTCGACTCTACAAGGAAGCTTCTTTTGGATGTTCGCGCTGATTCTGTACATGGCTAAGATTCAGCTTCTATAGGACTTTGGCTTATAGCTTTAGGAGAATGTCTGATTCTGTCATTTGTTTTGGTGTGAGCCTTGGATATTTTTGTAAAAAGGATCTTATAAAATTACTTTAGGGTGAAGTTAGAAAGAGATATTATGAGGGGAGAAATTGGCCTCATGCCTGTTAAGATACACGTGTGCAGAGGTGGCATGGGGCAATTTATTTTGATCTCTCTTTAACTTTACTTCCTTAAAGTACCTTAAGGATCTGAATTCGGATGTTTAGTTAGATAAATAACGTGGCGGCGATTATACGCTCTGCTGCAACTCTGTGCTTTGGCATGTTTTTCCCCTTCTTTTTTCATTTTCTTTGTAATAATTAGTTTAGATGAAACGTATTAGTGCTGTTATTTTCCATAGTCGCATAGCAGTATATAATTGATGCTATAATTTAAATCTAGATTTATGAAAAAGCAATAGATCATTATAGGTGATATAATTTAAATGAGGCTATCTATGAGGCCGGCACGCAAAGTAGGGTTAGAAATTAGAGCTAATCTATTATTTTGAGCCTTTCCATCATCATACACTTCTCAGGAACCTACTTAGATTATGTAACATCATGAAATTTTACGGGAAGAAGGGAGAGAGAAGAAAACCCTTTAGTTTAGCCGACGTGTCAGATTTATAAAAGGTGTCGTTAACTATAGATTTATCTTTATATGTATTTTAGTATATCGTTATTTATATATATATATTAATCTTCTCGAATCAAATTCTAACCTAACCTGGTCTTTCTTAACATTAACTCTACTAAGAAAAAGGAGAGAACTCAAGCAAAAATTCTAATAGACCACTAATCTAAACATTCCTCTGACTCTTTCCACTAATCTAAAATTGTTAAATCAAGCTAATGATTTGTTACGTGAGCAGATAGCAACAACCATTTCATTTGACATACATATTTTTTATTATGAATTTTTTAAATTAGCCGAAGCAAAAAATAGAACATAGAATAAAAGAAAAGTATTATCACTTACAATTGGGTTAATATAATATTTGATCTCTCAACTTTATCTTCATTTTGGTTTGGGAAAACCATATCATAAGTACCTCTACTTTCTTTCAATTTTTAATTTGGTACCTATGTGTTTTTTCCTCTTGATTAAACATTTTATTTTATTTTATTTTAGCAACATTAGCTCTTATAACTTTGTTCTATTGGCATTTTTAGTCTCTATATAAAGATTAATGATGTTAATTGAGCAAAATTAAAGATTTAGTTAAGAACAAAAAACGCATAAGTACCAAATTGAAAATTTACAAAAAATACAGGTACCTCAAATATGGTTTTCCCTTTTGGTTTTAATCTCTCAAGTATAAAACAATTATTCAAATAAAATAAGCGTCGGGATTGATCTTTGATCCATACATCTGCACAAAAACCTAAACGAGTACGGAAATTCCCCTTAAATGGGGGTGATGAAGCTTGGGTCCGAACAGTTAAGCCCACACACGAAAACATAATGATAAAAAGACGGAAAAATAAAAAGCCCAGATAGGAATTTATAGTAAAAGCTTTACGACTAAAAACAAAATAGCCCAGAACATCTGGGCCTCTTATTCACTAACCAATGGGCTGCTTACCGGCCAGGTATCATTATATACCGTTTTATTTTTAGTTTTGAAAATCAGCATAATACCGTATACAATTTCTTTGGATAAGCATTGTGACTAATTTGTAATTTCGTTTTATTTCTAATATAATTTGCCTTTAATTCCCAAGATAGCTCTAGATTTTGGGAAATTTTATTTTCTTATAAGATAGCTCAAGACTCTACTCGAAATTCACAGTACATTGTGTGTAAGAAATTATTTTAATAATTTTTAATCAATCCTTTCAAAAAATTTGAATAATCTTAATCATTAATTAATACTACCTTCGGTCCTAAATATAAGAGTTAGTTAACTAATTTGATTAGATTAAGAAAAAAGTTGAGTTAGTTATTTATAATAAATAGGTGTTGTCTTTCCTAAAATATCTTTGCTAATCAAGTATATTAATTAAAACTATCATGATTAGAAGGACTATCTTGAAAAAAATAGATAAATATGAGAGACAAAGTGAATTGGAATCTTATATTTAGGATCAAAATAAAAGTTAAATAAGATCTTATATTAAGGACCGGGGGTAGTATTAATTTCGTAAAATCCTCGGTTTGATTTGAATAGTAATCATAATATAAAATCTACGTTTTATAGATTTATCTGATGCTAGTATTTGGTGGCAAAACGAGGCTAATGCTAGTGCTTATATTATTATGTTACTTTAATTCATAATAGTTCTTTGACTAAATCCACCTAATGATGAAATAAACAGTATCTTGGCCCAGGAAAAAGAGTATTGAGAATTGAGAAAACATCCCATCCTTACATATATATATATATATATATATATATATTGTTAAGTTTAGGAATTTGAGAGAA
Source organism: Neltuma alba (assembly GCF_004799145.2). NCBI lineage: Eukaryota > Viridiplantae > Streptophyta > Magnoliopsida > Fabales > Fabaceae > Neltuma > Neltuma alba. Next base: position 36,126 of record NW_021634546.1, on the reverse strand, counting down.
ATAAGAAGAAGAAAGATAGAAGACAAATATATTATTCATGATACAACACATGCTTATACAATCATTGTAACCCACTTGGATTAACACTAATCATCCCTTACATAAGAGTGATGAACAAATTCCATAACCTATGAGGATTCTTGAGGTAGGAGACCCAAGTTAACCTTTCCTTTTTATGGTGAAAATTACATTATCTCACACCCTTAACCTATATACTAAGACCCGATTTATAGAGTCTAACTCAATTATCTAATAATATTTTTACCCTCTCTTAACATATATACACACACACAATTTATTCAACCAAATAAAGTGAGTACAAAATTAAAAAAAAAAAAAACTAGCCCATTAAAACTGGACAATTTGAACAAGTCCAGTTACACCAAATTAAATGAAAAGCATGTCATTTGACGCAACCCATTGAATGGTGAAATAAACCATATTGTAGCTTGAAAAAGTTTCTTATAAGCCTCATTAAGAGAACTAAAGATAAAAATGTAACAAAAAAATTTATATTTAGAGATCAAATTTTTATACTTACATTATATTCAACAATACATGTTCACAAATACATTGAAGTCCCATCTAGCCATTAAACATTTCAATTAAAAAAAAAAAAAAAACAGTAAACATGGAGGAAGGACAGGCTAGTTGGTTGGAATTATTAGGGCTATGAATGGTTTGGTGGCCTTAAAACCACTGCTTATGGATTGAGACTTGTTTTTATTCATTTCATGTCTTCTCTCCAAATTTTGGTCCCTTCTTCTCTTTCACATCATATCTCTCCCTTCCTCTCTCTTCCGGATTCTATTGTCTCCCCCTCTCTCCTTCGTATCTCACATTTTCATTTCATTAAAAAATATTACTCATTTAATTATTCATTAAATTTTCTATTAGAAAAATCATACTCTTCTTATGTTAAATATAAAATCGTAATTATTTTTTGTCCTAAATTAATTTATTTAATTTATAAATTCACATAAAATCTCATATTATATATGAATATTTTAAAAAAATTAGGTAACATTGTTAAAATTAAGTAATTTACTTAATTTTAGTAATCTGCCTAATTCATTTAAGAATAGGAGAAGTAATAGCACATCATTATCATGGTCATTATTATCGTTACATTTCAAAATAGTGATCTAGCAAATATTAGATATCTAAATTTGTTTGTGAAAAAAGTTTATCCTTTTTCATCAAGCATACTAAACACTAGTAGCTAACAAGGACAATGCCAATAATCTTTTCTCCTAACATAATTACATAAAGGAAAAGAGGAGGGAAAGAAAATGGAGATAGCATTTGCAGGGCGAAGAGCAGCAAGTGAATAAATGGGAAGATGTTATAAATAGAAAACTGATTGGAATGAATCAATCTATCATTAATAATAAGAGCTTTGAAAGTGACTTCTGGTGAGATATCCTGCTCTCCCTGCAAACGCCTCCACCAGAGGGCACATCTAGGATCGTAGATATGTCATCTATGTAGGCTATCAAACAAAAAATATATATTATTTTATTCAAAATACAAAAATATTTAATACTACTTCTTCATCTTCTTAATATAAACCTATTTAACTAATTTGATTAAATTAAAAAATTAGATAAGTTAGTTAATTATAAAAAAATAAAATACGTTTTTCTTAAAATACCATAATCATCTTTCTTAATATCCTTCCTCTTCTATTTACTTGATTATAGTTGAGAGAGTATCCATATGAGTAATTTAAAAAAATTGATAAATATGAAAAACAAGTCTTACATTTAGAACCAAAATTAACTTAATAATTAGTTTCTATATTAAGAACTGGAGGAGTACTATTTTAATATAATAATTAAATAATTAATTTATAAATATTAAAAAATTAATTAAATTGGTTATTTGTAATAAATATATATTGCCTTTCTTAAAATATTCTTATTAATTATATATATTATAATAAAAACTTTTTAATATATACAATTATTATGATGACTACTTAGAGAGAAAAAATGAATATAAAAGATAAGGTGAATTAAAATATTACATATATGACCAAATTAAATACTTCTTCTAATCCTAAATATAATATCTATTTTATAGAATTTTATAGTTTTATAGTTTATAAAATGGGTTTTATATTTAGAACTAGAATAGTATCTAATTAGTCTTTATATTTAAAACCAAAATAGTAATTATACAAAAAGATTTATCTACATCAATGACATGAATTGCACGATAATATCTTGCTTATCAACAACCAAATCCTTGAATATATTATTAATGAAAAGTTCCAGTTAAATAATTTTATGAAGTTTTTTTTTAAGAACATTTCATACTATCTTATGTATTTACTGAAGATTGAGTTGCATTGACTTAAATTCGGAGGACTTGAATGTAATCAAACTAAAATTACGTAGATTAAATAATTAAAACTCTAACAAATAATAATAAATACCATAATGTGAGATATTTTCGTGAACATGCCCCATGCTGCCACTTCTTAAGCCAAGGTGGTGAGAGCCACAAAACACTCCACTCTGCTTCCTTTAATGTACGGCGCCGCCTCTGTCGGCGGCGGACGCCCCACCTACCACTCCGTGTGTGTATGGCTCACTCCCCGCTCCTCCTTCCCTAAGCATATTCTTTTTTCGTACCAACTTCCATGCCAATGTTCTTCCCCTTCTTTTTTCCGGTCAGGATAATCTTCCCTTTTATTTCTTAATTATCATACGCAATTATTACTGTATCAATCATCAATTCATATCTCATCATACACACAAAAAGAGATTATTTTTCGAATTTCGTATATAGAACGTAAAACAAGTCTACTAAAATTTTTAAAAAAGAAAAATTGACTGATAGTACAGAAATTGTCTTGTGTCATAAGTAAACACCATATCAAACTTCGCCGGCTTCTTTTATGATATCATATAACACAATCAATTCTGAAAAAATTCCTGAAAATCTCTAAATGCTTTCTAAGTCTCTAGAGATCTAAAAGCAAAAAATTAAAATTGTGAAATTATGTATTTATCCTCACCGAATAACAACATGCACAGTTAATGTCACAACTTATGTAACAGCCAATCACAACTTATATTTAAGCCATTCACAATATGCACAGAAACTAATCACAACCCATACTCAATCGAATGATAACATGCACAGCTACAGTCACAACCTACACAGTAGCTACTCATAACATTTTCACCAGTGAGGACAAGTAGAGGGAATTTCACAATTTCAATTTGTTTGCTCCGACATCCCTAGAGATTTAGGAAGTATTTAGAGATTTCAAGAGACTTTTTCAGGAATTAATTGTCTCCTGTAGGACCTGTGTGTAATTTTCCATTCTTTTATTAGTCATGTTGTATTTTAATTATTTATCATAAAGATAGGTTTATTTAGAATAATCATTTGTGTTTTAAAAATTTTATTGTGTAGAGATAAATACATAAAAAAATTATCTTAACTTATATAAATATATTTATGATAAGTAGCATCAAACAAGCACGGACTATTAGTTGAACTTAGAAAGAGTTGCTATAAATCTTAATAATAAGTAAATAATTAAAATCTGTCATTATTTCTCGCGGTCGCTCAATTATTATGAATTTTTTTTATAAATATATATATATATTTTTGAGACCTTAGCGCATTCGTCTCTTGAATTGTAACCGAGGCCTAAGTAAACTTCTTTTTAGGATATATGCCAATTTTTGTTGGCCTGCTTTTCTGTGCATGTCTTTTCATCTTTTACTATTTCTTCACGTATTCTGACAAGATTTAAATATTATAAAAATGAGTACAAACTTTGATAAATCACCTTGCATCGGAAAATGATACCTAGCCCTAGGAGGCTACCGAATCTCACCCAATTTGTTAAATAATTGAAAATATAAGATTTTCCAAATTTTAGAATCCGAGATTATATTTATAGAATACTCAACTAAACTAAGAAAAAGAAGTCACTAGCGTGAATTTAAAATTTAAAAAAAAAACCATCATCACTAATTTTGAAAGCCAAGTGTTATCTTCAAATCTTTGGCTTATATAACTCACCCTTTTTAGTTTTTTTTTACCAAATATAGTTATACATTTTAATTGTAAAGCACATTTATATTTTATGAATGATATTTCTTTTTTTTTTTAAGTAAAGTATATGAAAAAAGAAGCACAGCGCAACAGGATAGTACTACTAGACTAGACATGATTTCTGATGGGTTACATTTTTTTGTGATTTATATAATAAAAAATTAAGATAAATCTCCATTTGAAAATTTTATTGGAGAATGCTCCTGGGAATTTTGTGAAAAATTGAAGTTCTCCAGGACAATTAAATATGCTCATAAAATGATTATAATGTCGTCAACAAAGATAGATCGCACATAAAGAAGCTTAATTACATTTAAAAAATGAAGATTGTTTGCACGTGTAAAAGTTCATTTGCACATAGCATATTTTGAATAGAATAAAAAATAGGTTGCATGTAAGGAAATTTAGTTGCACTTAAAAGAAAGAAGATTTGCACATATAGAATTTTAGTTGCACATATTATATTTTGAATATAATAGGAGATATATTATATGAAAACGAACTCAATTGCACTAAGTGAAAAATATTTTACACATATGAAAATTCAGTTGCACAAGGAAATATACATTGCATTCAAAAAAACTTAGTTGCACTGGACGGAAAATTCTTTACATGTATGGAAGTTTAGTTGCACAACTTCTCTTGTGCGCGCAATATATCTTAACTTCTTTTATACAACTAAACTTCCATATATGCAAAATATTTTTCTTTAAGTGCAATTAAGTTCCCTAAGGGTGTGTTTGGCCCAAAAGAAGAGATGGGAGGGGAGAGATTTTAATAGAGGGAATGGAGATGAAAGGAATGGGAGGAATTTTAATATTATCTTATTTAGATTAATATGAGTGGAGGGGAGGAGAGGAATTTTAATGTTAGCTTATTTAGTTTAGAAAAAGAGGGGAGGTAAAATATTTTTGTATGGATAACTTTACCCTTATATTATTTAAGTTCATTTTTACAAACTTTATAGAATAATTAATAAAATATAATTATAAATAATATTTAATATATGAGGGAAGAGAATTCATAAATATACCAAATCACATGGGATTATTAGAAAATAATATAGGTATATTAGTCAACACAAATCAAAATATTATCATTTCCCTCCAAATTCTCCCAGTTTTGAAAGGGAGGTTTATGAGGGGAGGGGAGGGAAAATGTCAAAAAAAGGTTTCCTCTCCTCCTAAAATTTTTATCTTGTCAAACAAGAGAAAATGGTTAAAATTCTTCCTTCTCCGTCTCCTCTCCTCCAAATCATTCATGCCAAACAGACCATTATGGGCTATGTGTCTCATCTCATTCAAAATATGTTATGTGCAACTGAATTTATATATATGTGAAGCATCTTTTTTCAAGTGTAATTGAAATTTTTGTGTGTGCAATCTATCTTTATTAAGGGCATTATGATCATTCATCTTTCACAAAATTTCAGGGATCATTTCCCAATAAATTTGTGAAATAGAGATTTATTCCTAATTATTCTTAATAATATCTCTGGTAATAAATTTTAGATTTTATACAGTAATTAATAGATGAAAAAGAGAAGGGGGGCTCAAGTCAAGTGGAAGTGGATGAGCCAAAGGAGAAAAATAGGAAGAGATAAGATGGAAGAGAGAGGGCCAATGGCAGTGAGTGGGGACTCTGATACATCATTGAAGGAAGGGACCGCCTTCTCTTAATTCATGGTTGGTCCACTTCGTACCCTACTTAGTACTCTGTCTTTGAATCTCTGTCTCCCTTCCTTTACCAATTCCAAAATTTATAAAGCTAATATTCTCCAATCAAATTTAGTTATTATTAAATTTAATTCAAAATATTTTTATATGATTTTTTTAGAGAAAATTGGTAAAAGTTACCAGTTGAAATTTTTATTAGTTAAAAAATTTAAATTTGAACATGTGTAACTATCTTCAGCGCATACAACTTTTCTTCAATCCACACGTCTTTAGTCATATACAAATAATTTGTGTTTTGACAATTATTACATATAATTGAAGAAAAATTGTACAGAGCTGAAAAAAAAAATCGCACTCACAGAAGCTGATTGCACTCGTCAAATTTAGATCCTTTTAACCAATAAAATTTTTAAATAAGACTTTTTAACCAAGTTCCTGATTTTTCTATCCTAATTTAAATACCCCTTAAAGCTATGTTTCCTTTAGACACAGACATGCAGAGAAGCAAGTCAACGGGGAACCGAAAATTCCATCCAAATATGACGAGTAGTATTAGTACCAAGACAATTAATTGTTGACAAATGCTAGTTGATTATAGCCTGAGGATTATGAGTTCAATTCCAGTACTTTCAACCTATTAAAACTCCTAAGGCTTTAAGATTGAAGTTGCCAAGTCTTCTATACAGAGTGCATACATGAGATATTTTTTGGGGGGGGGGGGGAAGCTTGCTCTTTTATAATTTGAAAAACTACATCATATATAAAGTCTCTAATTTCGGACCACATAAAGATAACTTTTATAATTTTTTAAACTTAACAATAAACCCCTTTAAATTGTTACATTTATACAGATAACTCCATTTGTGATTAGCTTTGCACATTACATACCCGCACGCATAACTTAAAGTTCATACGTTACTTATATCTGTATCAATTAAAGTTTGAGAGATTACATGCACCCGAAATTAAATGTTAAGAGGGTATATAATTGGTAGTTGGAGATTACATACACACATTTGAAAACTTATGAATGTTTTTTATTAAATTTTAAATGTTAATAAAATTATATGGGCATGATTTATAGTTTAAAGGAGTGTTTGTGTAATTAGGATATTAAAAAGAAATGCTCATGAGTAGACCCTTCTAATTCAAAGATAAGAAAATTAAAACTTTGAAATTGTAGGTGTTTAAATTTCGGAAAATGACCAAAAAGAAAGTTAAAAATTACTAAATCAAGTTTGATAACAATATGTTATTTAGTATTGACAATATTAATTTTGCAATTAAAAATAATTTTTTTATTAACATCTTTTATTTGATATTTACAAATTTTCAACTTTTTTTTATCATTTTTCCTTTAAATTTTGGCAAATTTTTAGAAAAGTAAAAGTGAATGCGCATTCAAATTTGTATAAGAATTTTTTTCCATAAAAAATTAATTTTGGGGCATCTGGGGCTTCCCTGCGAATAACTGCACTTTCCATTCCGAGACTGAGGCTTCGTCCACTACCACTCTGCTTGTCCCCCCCTTTCCGTATTTCCTTCCTCCTTACCAACCGTACTTTGTTTTCCCCTATTCCTTCCTGTGGGCCCCACCTCCTTCCCTCTTCAGTTTTTTAACCTTATCTTGGAAAAGGGCATAATAATAATAATAATAATATTAATAATAATAATGACACCTAGCAATACGAGTGAATATTTTGTCTGAATTTGAAATTTATAAAATTGACAACACAAAACTTTAAAAATTAAAATGGATTTTCAAAAAAATTAAATACTCCTTCTAGTTCTTATTATAAGACCCTTTCTAGAAGAAATTTTTTATCTCTTTCTATAAGATCTTATGATAGTTTCAACAAACATTAAATATTTTTTCATATATATCCATATTTAATAAGGATAACGAGACAGTAGAAATTAATGTGATATTAAAATTTAATGTAGTTGATAAAGGTGATATTATTTATCCTTTTTATATGACCCTATAATAGCTTCAATAAACATTAAATATTTTTCATATATACCCATATTTAACAAGGGCAGTGAGAGAGTAGAAATTAACATGATGTTAGAATATAGTGCAGTTGATAAAGATGATATTACTGGAAATCTTTTGAATTTTGGGACAAATTTAATGCATTTAACTATTTTTATTGATACGTATGGATTAATTAACAGTTTGTTATGATAAAGATTAAAGTGATGAGTAGTACTACTTCCAGTCCTAATTATAAGAGTTAGCTAACTAATTTGAGGAGATTAAAGAAAGAAGTTAAATTAGTTATTTGTAATAAATAAGTACTCCTCCGGTCCTTATTATAAGACCCAATTGACTTTTTATTTGGTCCTAATTATAAGACCCCAATCCATTTTATCTCTTATATTTATGCATTTTTTTTCAAGATAATCCTTCTAATAATGATAGTTTTAGCCAATATACTTAATTAGCAAGGATATTTTAGGAATGACAACACTTATTTATTATAAATAACCAACTTAACTTACTTCCTTAATCTCCTCAAATAAGTCAATTGGGTCTTATAATTAGGACCGGAGAAGTATTATTTTTTCTAAAATATCCTTGCTAATCAAGTATATTGGCTAGAATTACAATTGTTAGAATGACTACTTTGAGAAAAAATACATAAATATGAGAGACAAAGTGGATTGAGGTCTTATATTTAGAACTAAAATAAAAGTCAAATAAGGTCTTATATTAAGGACTGGAAGTAGTATTATGGTTAGGATTGTGCATTGTGTTATTTTTAGTGATACCCAGTCACTATAAATGAAAATACAGTGTGTCATTTGTCTACACATACAATGACCATATATAACCTAATGGCATCCAACCTTTCCTACAGATGGGATGCTGCGAGTTCAATTCTACTTATAATTTTAAGTTGTTAGTGTCTACCTCTTAAATTAAAATGAAAAAAATATCAACATTCTAAAAGACATCGCATAATAAGCTTAAGCTGTAACCTAAAAGGATAAAAATCCTACCACTCATCCCAACCTAAGTTAGTATATGGGTACTACTACCTCTGATCTTAATTATAAGATATTTTTATAGTTTACAAATGATATTTTATAATTAGGATCATATGTAGTATTTATTGCTTGCAAACAACGCGGTATGCTTGTTATAAACATGATGTGTCATATGGATATTGAAATTGATTGAGAAGATGTAGAATGCACTTAATCTTGTCTACGATGTGTCTGTGTCCCATGTTCCCACTAATAATGTAATGCTATGGTGATAGAAAAATAAGCCAAGTGGTGGGATGGATGGATGTTAAAGTCAAATGAAGTCGCCCACGCAGTATACTAAATGGGTAGCATTATAATATAATGGCCATCACTTGCATTGCATGGTGGTGTTAATCAAATATTCCACTGAATTCCTTCCTTGAACTTTTATATATATAGACACACACACAACCATACAACAGCAATACATGTTACATATACCTATCAATTAATTTTGCAATCAAAGGTGTAACGTACTAATTTTCATTTTTAGAACATATTAGGGATCTAATCTAACTAATAACATATTAAGGATGAGTTCGGATAAGGAAAGTGTAATTTATGTATAGAAATCAAGTAAAACTAGGAAAAATAGCCTAGGACTATATACAGGGGCATGTAGGAATTGTTTGGATTAACACCGTTAAAAGTAACTTTTATCCCAGGCTTAAATTAGAGTAAATTCAATTTGACATAAATTTATTTGAATGCTATGTTAATATGTCAATTTTAAAATGTTCAAATTTGAACTTTTGGACAAAAAAAATCAATATGATTGTTGCGAAAAGCATAGTAAATACTCCTCTTGTCCTGTTTATAAACGAAAGAGAAGATATTTTTTGTTCTAATTATAGGACACTGAGAAAAAAAATTTGTTTAGATGTACAATTTTATCCACTATTTATTATTATGTTAATTTTGTTTATATGAGATATAATCTATATTAAATAGGGATAAAGTTAAAAAGTTGTTGAATTTTAAATAAGAATTAATAAGTTTAAGATTTTTCTTGCTATGCGTGAAACATATTGGAAGTAATTTATAAATAAGAGGAGAAGAGTATCACTTTTTTATTCAACTACTTCTCTAGTTCTTAATATAAGACCTATTTAATTAATTTGATTAAATTAAAAAATTTAGGTAAATTAGTTAATTATAAAACATATGACATGTTTTTTTAAAAAATACTATATTTATCTTTTTTAATATCCTCCCTCCCTTATCAATAAAGATAATTTTAAAAAAAACTGATCAATAATTAGGTCATATATTAAGTATAAGAGTATCATTTTTTTTTGTTCTAATTAACTTATGAGGCTTTATGCATTATCATGCCAGTGGACTCATGGAAGGAGGGAGGCGCTTTGAACTGGTTTGGGGTCCAAAGGCGTCAGAGAATTCATTATCCGATGCTGGATGTTAGAACCACATGGACGACTAGCGCCGGATGTGGATGATTTAGTGTTTTTTTTTTTTGGTTAAAACTGCTTAATATAAGCATTTATAAACATGTTTACGTAAACTAAACTTACTTCACATTCCGTAAATTATTATTTAAATATCTAAACAGACATTTAAGTGGCTCTGGTTAGACGAAAGAGTCCCAAAAATGGATTTTGGGGGAAGCAATGAGCTCTTTCAGCTGTTTTTACTTCATTCCTTGTTCAAGTACGAGTTTTATTGGCATGTCTCGATCAACATGCACTGTCCGATCACACACACACAGACACACACGTTCTCAAATTTAATTTGCTACTGTGGCATTACACCGTAAAAACTTGATTATTATTATTAGCATTGTACATGAACACGGTGAAGAACATTGAGATGTACGTAATACCCAGTACATGCCATGAAAAGGAAAAGCCAAGAATTAATAATGGGAAGTTATTATTGCTGGATGAAAAGCTAGCAGGTAAATAAACAAACCATTGATGCTGGTCAAAATAAATAAATAAACAAACCATTGATGATGATATATGAATCCTTGTAAAAATTACCCATCCAATCCTAAATATAACACTTATTTAGTATTATAATTTATATTATAAAATAGATCTTATATTAAAGACCAGATGAATGTATATATATATCATCACATACACTGCCATCTCTCAAAACTAAAGAGCTCACATACATCATACTACCTACTTCTGATTCTTAATGTAAAAATTAGTTTGACATTTAATTTGACCTAAATATGAAATCGCAATCCATTTTATTTCTCATATTTATTCATTTTTTCTAAGATAATTTTTTTAGTAGTTGTAAATATTAAACATTTCATCAAATTGTAGTTATTACTAATTCTCATAATTAATAATAGTATTTGTAAAAAAATAACACATATTTATTATAAATAACTAATTTAACTAATTTTTTTAATCTCCTCATATTAGTTTACATTAAAGACTGGAAGTAGCATACAATCAGACTCTCGCTGGCTAGCTAAACCCAAGAAATAGTTTTTCATGCAGAAAATTTGTTGTTATTATTTTTTTCCCCCCTGTATACGCGGAACGGGAAAAGTTCACAAGTCCATATTGGACTAGTGAGTTAATGCAGGAGCTTAAACCTTGCAACACTGTTTGGAGAGACTGATATATCATCCGCTAGAAACAAGACAGGGTACATATAAACAGAGAAAAAGGAGGAAGAGAGTCACTGTGTGAAGTCTGGCAATAGTAAATGTGTTTGATGAATAAATTAAAAAGCTGCCAAGAGGGATGCATCATAATTTGGAGCATGTACATACATTTATTAAGAACTGTTTGCTACGAAAGAAATGGAGAGGACCGGGAGGGAGAAAAAATTTTAATAAGCTTTACTTAAAAAATTAAAAAAGTGGGGTTTCAAAATTTTAATAAAAAAAAAAAGTAATAAAAATTAATTAAATTTTTTTGACCCCACTTTTTAAATTTTTAAAATTGAGCTTATTAAAATTTTTCTTTTCCTCCTCTCCTATCCTCTCCTCTCATTTTCCCGTGTACCAAACAGATTATTACTGAAGTAATATGTGCTTCTCATTTGAGGGCCTAATATATACTCGTCCGATTTTAGATATAAAACTCATTTTATAATATAAATTATGTTATAAAATAGATTTTATTTTACATCATAAAATGAGTTTTATGTTTGGGATTGGATGAGTAATATATATGCCAGCTTAATTTGTCTCTTATATACAGAGATCTCCACACACACTCGTTAGGGGGAAAAATTACAACCAAATGGTAATTTAAATTTGACTATAATGTTAGATTCTAAGTAGAGGTAAACCCTTTTTTTTCGTTGAATTAAAGGTCATGTAAAACACGTAGGGGCTAATTAACTGATGATAGCCTAAGACTGAAATCTTCTAAGGGAATACTTTGCGTAATATCCATAATGACAGTTATTGAACATTTATATTTGGTGGCCTTGGCATATACGTAAAAGAGTTGGCGAAACAATTAGCTTCTCTTAAACATGAGGTTGCCATCATGTAAAAATCCAAACACGTGTATATTTGTCTAATCGACTGTTTGAGAGGATGATTTTGTGTAAGAACACTATTGATAAGATGCAAAGCTTCTGCAAAGTCGCTAAAGTTAGTAATTTTGCAATAACTATATTATTCCAAACCTTAGCGAAGTCCTTCTTGAATTTCCATAATCTCCATAGAAATAGAGCAATAGGAGGAGTAATGTTTCCAAATCCCCCTCTCCCAGTGTAGGCCGTCACAAGAAGTCTCACCTCTCTGAAACACAAAGATACACTCTCTCTCTCTCTCTCTCTAGTAAAATTTCCGTTCACACAGTTGAAATCAAGACTTAGGGGGTGTTTGGATGCCCTTAAAATCACTTTTCAGAAGTACTTTTCCGCAAATCGAGACAATCTCTTCCACATATTTGTTTCGTACACCGTAAAAGCACTTCTGAAACCATGATTTTGATCTTATCCAAAAAAGATTATCAAGCCCTTTCTACTCAAACTAAATTAAATAATATTGGTTGTGAAGGGAAATAAGTGTGTGCGTGTAAAATGTAGTACTAGCTCTGATCTTAATCATAAAATCCAGCTTGTACTACAACTATATTTAGGGCTGGAGGTGCTAGTTGTCAATAAATTAGCTACAATCCATATTGGTGCAAGAAAGGGCTCATTCATGTATGAAAGGTATCAGAAAGGTGAAACCCTAATTGAAATTTAAGTTATGAAGCATTTTTTCTGTGTCAGGTTTTGAGTGATCAGAAGTATACATATGGTTTGAGTGGGTGGGTGGGGAAGAATGGCCCTTCTTTACCATAAACTTTAATAACCATCAATTACTATTGCTTTTTCCATCATCATTGCATTGTTCTACCCGCATGGCCACTCAATTATTTTACACCCTCCCCATCTACCTATCAAATTTGTTTTGTTTCCTCTCATTGAATACTACGTAACATTCCAACATTTGATAGGTCTTTGGGAACGGAGACTATTATATTACCCCTTGTACATCTTTTGAATTCTCATATATGATAGGAGTGACTTATAAGATTTAAATCAATGTCTTCTTCTCAGTAATTTGCAACAAAAACTCCAAATTTGCAATTATTTGAATAGGGGTTTATAATTCATGTTCCTTGCGAATGCTTTAGAACTTAACTGCCATTAATAAATTAGTTTTTTTCCCTCTTTACCAAACTGTCTTTTTGTTTTGTGTCCGTAACTTAAATATACATTGTGTATAATTTGTTTAATACGTATATGTATTTGATGGGGACATTATTTTAGGCAATAACAATGAGTCAATAATGATTATATACTCCTTCGATTATTAATATAAGACCTATTTAAGTAAGTTGATTATATTAAGAAAGTTAGGTAAGTTAGTTAATTGTAAGAATTATGACATGTTTTTTCTAAAACACTATAATCATTTTTCTTAATATTCTTTCTCCCTCACTCACTTGATTATGATTGAAAGAGTATCCATGAGAGTAATTTAGAAAAAATTAACAAAATTTGAGAAATAGGTCTTATATTTAGAACAAAAATTCACTCAACAATTAGGTCCTATATTAAAGACAGGAGGAATATTTTTTTCACTCTCATCTCTTATTGGAATGATATGCTTTTGTGGGAATAATATGGAGAAAATGAGTGTTTGAGGCAAAAGTGTAAATCACACAAATTTTCCAAATATATATATATATATATTCATTTTCACTATATAGTGTTAAGGTATAAGGTGGAATATACATAATTTATAGTGACTTTTATCTTAAACACTGCAAAATTATAAGCAACAATACCTACAACAACGGTTAATCAAATTTGTATAAATTTGTATAAGTTTAAAACTAAGATGTGAGGATTTTATTGATGAAGGATCCGTATTTATCTCTATAAAAACTTTTAAACCCGAATGCATGTTTTGATTAGGATGAGCCTTAGGATTCAATTCAAATAATTTTTCCTTTATGTTATCAAGAAAAATTATTAGGCAAAAATTTTGTAATGCCTTTGGAAGAATTATTTGAGATTTTAGAAAGGATTGTGACCATAAAGACCCACCACGAGAATCATTGCACGTAGGTTTGAATCCCAAACAACTCTATCCCGTATAGCACCTACTCAACTACTCTTAGGCGTCAAGGGATCTCCTTAAAGAAAGATGCTCATTATGTAGGATCTAAATGGTCATAATTAAAAAGGGTTTGAAACCATTTTCCTAAAGTATATGTACCCATCCATGTTGGCATTTCAAACTATATTTAAATAGTTCATATTTTATTAATTATTATGATGCAGTACGTGTCATTGTTGAGCATGGACCATATTCATTTTATACTGGTGTTAGTGTATTCTCATAGTATTAAAAAACTAATACAGGTTATTCGGTCAAACTAATAAATGTATGAATTAGTTCTCTACCCTATCGTGGTTAAAAATTTTGGACTAATTTTCCTCTTTGCCAAGTAGTCTGACATATTAGTACTTTAACAACTTTATTTTGTTAAATCATATAATTTATTCATAGATGTTTCATTTATATGTAAATTAATGTATTTTTGTTTAAGTATTACTCTTTTTAATGTTATATATGAAAATATATTTTAAATTAAATTAAATTATTTAAATTATAATTAGGTTGATTTATAGTACTTTGTATATATATAGATATTGGCATCACCATTCAATGAATGATAATTGACATTATTTTGCCATCTGAATTTTTAGATTATGTTGGCTTTATTTTTTGCCGAGAGGGAGAAAAACGAAAAGGAAATTGAAAAAAACAAAACAAAAAGGAAAGGAAGCAATAAGTATTGAGAAGGACGGATGTTGAAAGGGGCTTCGAAGGGTCCCATTGGCATTAATAGCAGACACTGTGGATTTAATTTAATTAAGAGGCGTGGAGCCATCTGGCGGTCTCTCTTTGACGTTGAGCTCTCAACTTCTAACTATCATTTATTAATCATCATCATTTCACTGTTTTATCAAGTTTCCTTCGTTATGTAAAATTCCCATAATATTTGAGACAATAGGGGAAAACACGTTTAAGAAATTGAGGTTCACACATAATTCTATCTTTTTTTAAGGGGAAAAAAAAAGATCAGTTTGCTATTCTCTGTTCATCAATAGCACTTTGCACCTGTGAACCAATGCATAAGTTACTCCAGTACATTTGACTAGGCTTAAAAAAAACTAAATTTTTGTCTTAAATAATTTTTTTAATTTTAAACCTATTTAATATATAGACACTCGCTTTTAAAAAAATAACCATGTACACAATAACATGTAGTAAAAAATAAAATCATATATTGATATAAAAATTTAATGATGTGTTGTGACTTATAAATAAAATTAAAAAAAATCTCATCTCTTTAATACCAAAGACATACTTCTCTTGTCATATTTATAAGACAGAGAGAGAAGTTTTTTTTGTCCTATTTATAAGTTACTTCATTAAAGTTTTAGTGTGAACGTACTATTTTATCATTCATTTATTATAATGTAAATGGTTATTTTTTTTCAAGGTGTATATATTAAATAAGGGTAAAATTAAAAAATTATTATATTTTGATGGGGAGTTAATACAATTTAAGGTTTTTCTTAGTCTGTGTAAAATATGTTAGAATTGCCTTATAAATAGGACCGGAGGAGTACATTTAAATGTGGGGTATTATTCTTGCTTATTTTATACTATCTCCTGTTCTTAAGAGTTGATTTGATATTCAATTTGGTCTTAAATATAAGATTCAAATCTATTTTGTTTCTCATATGTCTATTTTTTAAGGTAGTCTTGTAGTATTTGTACTTCTTTGATTCTATTTATAGAGCAGAGAGAATATATTTTTTGGTCCCATATATATAGCACTAAGAAATTTTTTATATAGATGTATAATTTTATCTTTCATTTATTGTTTTATTAACTTTTTTTATATGAAATATAATATATATTAAATAGGAATAAAGCTGAAAAGTTGTTGAATTTTAAATGAGAGTTAATAAAGTTTAAAGTTTTCCCTAGTCTATGTAAAACATGTTGGAAGTGACTTATAAATAAGACTAAATGAGAACTTGTTAGTGATTCTAACTAATACACATAATTAACAGATGTATTTTAGAAAAAAACAACACCTATTTGTTATAAATAATTAATTTAACTAATTTTGTTCATCTACTCACTCAACTAACTCTTATATTAATGATAGGAGATAGTGACTTGTAGTTTAATTTAAGAGGAGGACCACGAAGGAGTGAGTCCCAGAAAACGGATGACGTTAGTGGAGGAGTTAAACTGGGGTAAAATTAATTCATTTTTATTACTCCTTTGGCTTTATTTATAAGGTAGAAAGAGAAGATTTTTTTCTCCTATTTACAGGGCACTGAAAAAAAATTTTTGTATGGATGTACAATTTTATGTTTCTTATTATTGTGTTAACTTTGTTAACATGAGTTATAATGCATATTAAATATGGATAAAGTTTGAAAGTTGAATTCTGAATGAGAGTTAATGAAATTTAAGGTTTTTCTTAATCTGTGTGAAACATATTAGAAGTGACTTATAAATAAGACGAGAAAAAGTATATTAAAGGTAAAACCTCAAGGTTTAAGATGACGCAGAAAGTACTATCAAATTTGTAAGTCTACTTCGGTATTAAATACTATCTCCGGTCCTAATTATAAAATCTTATTTGTAGACTTTAAATGAGATCTTATAATTAGAACTGAAGATAGTATTTGCTTAACTTATTAGAATAAGAACAAAATTTCTTACAATGGATAGTTGTAGCTCAAAAAAAAAAAAACTTTACTAAATTTTTCTCATATATAGAATCTTCTTATTCATATATATTATGTGTGTGTAAAATATAAATTTTTTAGATAAATATGTTTGATTCGAGTTTGATTCGTGCTCAAGCCGAATGATAAAAACCTATCATGTTCGGATCTTTTAGAAGATGGATATATAATAATTCATCTATCCCAATAAAAAAAACTGACTTGAATGATCCTGTATTAAGAACTAAATTGACTATTTAATGCCTGACAGTACGTCGAACAAAATTGTCTTTGAAATATTTTAAAATATTAAATGCATCTGAAAAAATATTTCAAAATACCCAATACACGTCAACCCTAATTTTGTTTGCTACTTTGCCCTTCTTCATCATACTCCATTTATGTGTCCAATTCATTCCTATGAGCATTTTTAATTAGTTGCCGCCTATATAAATAGAGCTAATTCAAATAAGAAGCATTATACTCGTAGTGATCAAGTTTGCAGTCTCTTATCTTTTGACAATAATTATTGTTACTCTGGAAATTAAATTTCATATTTCAGCATTTGAGAATATTTATTTACATTTAAAATTTTCATGTCAATATATTTTGTTAATGGCATTAAGATCTAAGTAATCAAAATATATTTTATAAAATTATAAGACCAAAATAAAATATTATGTAAAGTCGAAGGATACAAAGCGTAATTTGCCATTTCTATGTTATAATATATCGAGGAAACATCTTTTGACTCCTCTCCCCACCATAATTATTCAGTAATATTAATATCAAGGTAGGAGTATTATCGAAAAAAAAGTTAATGGCTTTAGACATTTCACAAAATAACTTGCAAATATGAACATAAACAAGCATTTAGAATGTAACTTATAAATAAGAGTTGAAGAACTAATTATTTTTTGTGAATATTAGAGATCGTTATAACTTAAAGTAACGATTTTATGAGGGCCACTAGATAATACATATTGTCGTTTGGGAAAAAGAATAATCCAATAATAAATGAAATGAAATGTATATATAATACTCTGGAAAAGGCAAAAAAGTGCCAGGAAAATTTCATGTCCGTATAAGACATTAATTATATATGCTAAGTGAAAAAAGCTAGGTCAAGTTCCAAAATTATAATGTAATTTATGTCAAAGCCTTTAATAACACATAGTTATATGGCTATTTTTTTATACGAATTTATAACTAAATGTTATTAAATATTAATGTTTTAAAAATAGAACACATGATTACATGTGATTAGAAAATTTGACATAATAAATATAAAGAACTTGATATAATTATTGTCCATACTAAATTATGTTTTTCAAAAAAAAAATTGAATGACTAAAATTGTTACTAATAAAGCTTTCTAAAATTATGACATAATTTAGATTAAAAGTTTTTCAAATTAGAACCCAATAGTTGACTAGATGCAGAAGGGCAAGAATTTTATTTGATTAAGAAGATAAATAAATGAACAAATAAAATAAAAAGAGGAGGCAAAAAATAAGTGAGAGTAAGTGAAAGTAGCAATTGTAGGGAATGGGAGAAACAAAGCAGAGACATTCCGCACTTATTCACCCACAAATATTCCCACTCACTCATGAATTCAGCCCCACCAACTTTGACCACATTATTTTATCTCTCTTCCTCCTCTTTCCCCCCCCCCCTCTATTTATTTTATTTACTACTACCATTTCATTTTCAAATTTTAACTTCAATTATGATGGGGATACAATTTCCTCATGTTGGATTTTCTTTTGTGTTTGCATTCGCAAAAGCTTAATTATTTATGTACATTGACTATGATTTTAATTCATACACTTGTCCGATACTATTTATAAGTCATTTTCAGCAAGTCTCACACAAACTAAGAAAAATCTTAAATTTCATTAATTCTCATTTAAAATTCAATAACTTTTCAACTTCATCACTATTTAATATATATTATATACCTTATATAAACAAAATCAACAAAATAATAAATGAATAGTGAAATTGTACATTCATGCAAAAAAATTCTTTTAGTGTCCTATAAATAGGACAAAAAATGTATTCTCTCTCCACCTTATAAATAAGATTAGAAGAGTAATATATGTTTGTGCGCGTGAAGCTAAACACTTTTAGAGGTTGATTTGCTTTTGAAAATAGCCTTATTTTTGTAAGTAGAAGTCATTTTACAAGCATCTTTATCTTTTATCTTAATGTTTAATTTGGTATTCATGTTTTTTTTAATTAAATCATTTAACTTCATTCTATTAGCATTGTTGGTCTATACATACAAGCAATGATGTTAATAGGAACCCACTATTTTAGGGTTTATTAAGCAACTTTTGATTTATGGAATATAAAATAAGTATGTAAAATAATTTTGTCTCAACTTATATAAAAATACTTATAAACACTTAAAATAAGTTGACGCAAATAAGGCCTTAGTCTTGTAAAGCAAAGCTACAGGAGAAAAATAGTACTAGGAGAAAAAAGAAATTAAAAAATTTAATAGAAAATAATATCAGATATCAAATTAAAATACTTATAAAATTATTTTCTTTTTATGTAAAAATAAAAATAATAATATATGATAAAGGATGGATATTTTTATTTATTTTTTTAAGATTTATTTTGTTATTGTCTAGAATTTTTTCTTATAATAGTAAAAGACTAATATCTCGTCATATTGTTTTAAGAATATTTTTATTTAGCAGTGGTTCTACTGATCCTGAAATGGGAAAGAAAAAGAGGAAGACAGGAAGAGAGCAATAGGCAGAGAAAGATAAGAAAAAGAGGAGGAGGGTGACGTCAGCAGCGGCAAATAAACAACTGGGACGATGCTTACACATGCAGACAAAGAAGGAGAGGAGGGGCGTTGGAATTGGTGAATCGAAACGCAGCGTTTAGTGTCAGGGACTATCTTGTAACTGTCGCCCTCTGAAGCTGGCAAGCCACTCCTGTTCACCTGACTCCTTTGTTCCTCGTTTGGATCGCGAGTCTGCCAGCCCAAGCTCCCACCCACGCGCCTCTCATTCCTCACACGAGAGAGAGGGAGGGAGAAAAAAGGACCATGAAGCAATTATTTAATAATTAAGGACTCCATGAATAATATGGAATATCTATAATTTCAAGCAGCGGCATAATCCCATCTTTTCATGAGTTCAGATCATGGTTTTGCTTTTTTGACCAGGAAATATCATAGTTTGATTAGTACATTGTTCTATAAATGTTTAATATCTCATACTAATGATGTCGTTTTTATATCTAGCTCCCATATTTACTTTTAATAAGTAAAAGGCAAAAGTATACTTTCAACAAATTTACATTAAATTTTATTTTGATCTCTTAAATGTTAACAAAAGATTATCAAATAGCAATATAATAATTTTAATTTTTACAATAATAATAATTATTGTAAAATATCATTTTAGGCTAGCGATGTTAGAATGAAATAACTAAAAAATAATTTTAAAAATTGGAGACCAAAATAAAATTTCGTAATTGGTTAAAAAAATAAAATTTTATATGAAATTAAAGAATAAAATATATTCACTGAATCATAAATTTATATGCCAACAAAAGTTGTTTTGAGTTTTGAGAACTTTGGTGTCACTAGACGTTTTTAATCCCATTGAGCTCTTAAAACTCAACATTACATAATAAATTAAATTTAATGTCTAAAAAGATACAGGCGATCAATTTTTGTGCTCTCTAATTTAATGCATCAAATAAATCTTTAGAAGTTAGTAGCGCAGGATGGATGGAGCATTAAATTACATTAATATTGTGAAGTAACATTTCGTAATTTTTGCCCATCATGCCAATGTGCATGGGAATGACCTATCAATTCCCTATCATTAAATGCATGTTCTTCAAATAGACTAGAAGCCACCCAAAGCATTTTGTGTTTAGTTCATCATCCTAAAATATTTTTTGAATACGTTAAGTATTTTGAAGTTTTTTTTCTCTCTTCGTGTTGAATGTACAAAATAATATTTTTAAATGTTAGACATACTTAAAAAAAATATCTTATAATACTATATACATCAAAAAATATTTTAAAATACTGATCATACTTAAAAAATATTTTAAATGCTAAAAGGGTTTTACATTTATTTAGAACCGGAAAAGTACATGTATTTAGAAAAATAATTAGGGTGTACGCACCTTAACCCGTCTATATGAAAACAACTTCCACATGGATATTAATAATTGAATGCATTTTCCTCAAAACAGTGCCTATCTAATGGATAGGTCAAATGGATAGCTAATTAGCTAGAGTTAGGGCTATTTTTGTATTTTTGAATGTGATAATTTTGCCACTCATCGCAAAATTGGTGCCCTTGGCTTTTGATTGGAAATTGATCTTCCGAATAGTAAGAAGAAATGGACTCCTTGTCTTTAATTTAGTGATGAAGACTTATTGCAGGATTGCCTTGGTCTATGGGGAAGACAAAATTCCAGCTCACACTTGAATCAAAAAAAAAAAAATTCCAGCTCACACCCTCTCCAAGTCAGTCAACACACACATTGGGAGGATTAAGCTGCATTATTGTTCCCAACTTTTCTCAAAGGTTACAGGTATTCTGAAAAAACATTACTTCTCCGTTTTTATTATAAGATCTAAATAATTGATTTACATGTATTAAAAATATTTAAAATTAGTTAGAAATAATATGAATATATAAGAAATTTTTTTAAAATATGTCCTAATTTATAAGGGGGTAAATGAGAGAGAAAATTAGTAAGAAAAATGATGAAAGAAAATGTATTAAAAAAAATTAATCAAGAGTGAAATCAGTAAAAATACACTTGGGTCCCGTTTGGCATAAAGCATTGAAAATGAGAGTAAAAATTGGGATTAAATTTAGAATTAAAAAATATGTTAAAATTATAATGTGATTGGAGAATACCATGAAGGATGTGTTATCCTGCAACCTCACTTATATAAAATTGCCTAATCCCATTTAATAAGAAATTACTCATACTAAATACTTTTTAATAATTTTTTTCTAATGTCAATACCAATCAAACCTGTTTTGTACCAAACGGGACCATAATGCCTAGACAACACCAGAGTGCGTCTTATGAAAGCAAACGAAGAGATTCATAAATTTGGATCTTATAAAGAATTTTTTTGTCCTTAATATAATTTATTTCATTAAATTTACTGTATAAATGTATAATTTTATCAGCAATTTATTGTTTTGTAAACTATTATTTTCTTGATATAAGTAGAAATAGGGGAAGATTTGTAATGTTATTAAATTTTAAATCATAGTCAATGTAAGTATTTATATAAAATCTGAAGGGTTAGTCGCTCTTATTTGTAATTGTAAGACACAATATAAAATTTGAGGAGTAATTAATTTTTTTTTATCATATCTTCTACTAAATATATGAAAGGGTTAGCCCGCAGTGTGATATAGGAAAAGCTTCAAATTTTATATTTTTAAAGAATTTACGTTTATCAATAAACTAAGCATTAAATACGAGCACAGCTAAAAGGGGGAAAAACCGATTTAGGATATAAATTACTCCTCCGATCCTTATTATAAGACCCAATTTGACTTTTTATTTGGTTGTAATTATAAGACCCAATCCATTTTGTCTCTTATATTTATGCATTTTTTTCAAGATAATCCTTCTAATAATGATAGTTTTAGCCAATATACTTAATTAGCAAGGATATTTTAGGAATAACAACACTTATTTATTATAAATAACCAACTTAACTTACTTCCTTAATCTCCTCAAATAAGTCAATTGGGTCTTATAATTAGGACCGGAGGAGTAATTTCATAAGTATATGAGAATTATATAATTTTATCTTATATTTAAGGACAATATGAGCATTTGATATTGAGGTTAAGGTAGACTGCGGTGCCATATTTATGATATTCATGCTACTGTCACTCATTTACTACCTTCTTTTTATAGACTAATAATCGATAATCGTTGGTAAAACTTAAAAAAGTGAGGACTAATACTGTTAATTGAGCCCAACAATACTTAAATTAGACTAATAATCGATGAATAATTAAAATGAGAGCACGAGAGGAGAGCCAATGATTGACGGCATGGGGGAATGGCCCATCTCATTAAATTCTCCATACGACCCTCATGCCCTTTCCTTCCTTCCCTCTCTTCTTTCCTTCACTCATCTTCAAAACTCTCTCTCTCTCTCTCCACACTCGGCATGCCTTTTTTTTTAAAAAAATTATTACTCATCATGTTTTTAATATAAGAGTTAATTATTGACTTAATTTTGGTTCTCAATATAAAACCTATTTCTTATATTTATTAATTTTTTCTAAATTACTCCTATGGATATTTTCTCAACCATGATCAAGTACAAGACGAAAAGAGGATATTAAAAAAAAATAATTATGATGTTTTAAGAAAACATATCATATTTCTTATAATTAACTAATTTACCTAAATTTTTTAATCTAATCAAATTAGTTAAATAAGTCTTATATTAAGAATCAGATTATTATTGTTGTTGTTGTTATTATTGTTATTATTATAGCAGTGTGAAATACTAGAAGCATGGCAATTGAGAATCCAATCCAACAATAACAGCGCTTTATTCCACTAAATAAGATTGATTACATAGATGGCATGATATATTTGTACTCTACTAAAGGCCAAATCTTTAGATATATTATTAATTGAAAATTTTTTATTTAATAACTTTATTGAATGTCCTCCTTTTAAAAATTTAAAACTCAATTAGTGTATGTAAATATATTTTTATTAGTTATCCTACAAAACTTTGCCACTGATGTACATTCACTTTTGAATTAGTAAATTACTATATTCACTTTATAGTGCAAGAGTAAAATACACATGCTTAATTACAAAAGTTCAAGTAAAAATGGGAAAAAAAACCGTAAACCCAGTAACTAAAAAAAATTATATCAAGTACATGCATGAATAATAAAAGCCAATGAATTGAAAATTAGATCAAAATAACCAATCATTACAGTGAACTAGTTATATGCATAATTTAAGGAAAAAGCACACTGGTTATTGCGCTTCAACGGCACCACGCTCATGTAGATCATAGCTCGCGATTTCGATCCCATCAACAAATACTTTACCTGTTCCTATAAAAATGATATGAATTGATTAAAAAAAGAACTTGTCAAATGAAAATTTTAGCCCAAAAATATTAGCAATTCAGAGAGTTTTTTTTTAATTTTATCTGAAAAGATTTTCCCAAAATACTCTTTCGCTCCTTAATATAAGATATATTTAACTAATTTAATTAAGTTAAAAAAGTTAGGTAAGTCAGTCAATTATAAGAAATATAACATGTTTTTTTCTAAAATACCATAATTATTTTTCTTAATATATTTCTTCCATTTCCTGCTTGATTATGGTTGAGGAAATATTAATAGGGGTAATATAGAAAAAATTAGTAAACATGAGAAATATGTCTTATATGTAAGATCAAAATTAATTTAACAGTTAAGTTATATATTAAAGACAGTAGGAGTATAATCAGATCATAGTGTAGAAATTTTTTTTTAAAAAATAAATAAATGTCATCATGCCAAAACAGTGAAAATAACTTGAGGTAGAAACAATGAAAGTGAGAAAAAAAATCCAACAAAGGCACGTGATGGGATTAATGGAGGAAATATGATTGATGAATATATATCCAAATCCTGCATATCAACAGTTTTTAACCCAAACCATATGAAGGCCAAAGACAATAATGTAAATATATTTCCAGCAAATTTGATAGCAACAATTCCTTGTTATTATTGGTCACATACTATTTATGTTTCATTTTGTTGTGTCCTAATCTTGTTAGGTGGTTTCTGATTAGTACTTGTCATTCCACTGTGTATCATTTTAATTCAAAATATCTCTTTGCATTTTTCTTGCATGTTGTTAATAAGGGGGAAAAAAAAAAGATAATGAAGATGACAATATTAGGAGGGATGTGTTATCATTAACAAAAAAGGACAGGATTTATATTAATTGTATACATGAGGGGAAAAAAAACTAGCTTAGTATACAAGGTTGATAGTTCAAGTTTCGCTGCCAATATGAGGACCTTGTCAATAAGCGATTTGTAAATATCTTTGTAAGTGCTCTTTAAACCTAAAGATATGTTGTGACTCTAATGAGTCTCTGAAATCCAACTTATCTAAATTTTTTTTGCTAATAAAAAAAATTGTGCAAGGAATATATGCACTAATTAGGAGGGTTGAATATAAGAAAAATCAACGTAAAATGCCAGTTAAGTAATCTAATTACTAAAAAAATTTATAATGAGTGAGCGTAATGTACCTATTATTATTTTCTATACCGGAGTTTATTATTATACGATCCTTATTTGCTACGAAATTCTTAAGTGATAATGTTTCTTACATGAAACTATACGGTATTATTCCTTGAACATATGACCTACATCTCTAAGAAAAGATGTACAAAAGACAATAATACTATTGAAGATAATTAGTGACGAGCACAGTTCATTTTTTGATAATTTATCTAAAATCTAAAGAATTCGTTGAACATAGAACTTATTAAGCTAGTAGCTTTAAATTGCATATTTTATTTGAAGAACTTTGAATTTTGGAGGGGAAAAAAAAAGTTGATTGTGAATTGCCAAACTAACACCCTTGGGACAAGATAAATAGTTAGTGAGTTATGGTGAACTGCAAAATATGTAAATACATAAGATCAAAATTTGATAGTCATATTATATATTCTTTGGCACTAATACATCAACATGCATTAGTAAATTAAGACCCATTTAGAATGATTTATAAGTAATTTCTTAATCGTGATTTACGAAATATGAGATAAACATGTGAGAAGAGTTTTATTTTGATTTATGTAAAATATGTTTGTAAGTGATTTTAAACGTTAATCTAAGTACTGCCTTAATATCTCAGCTATAAAGCCATGGCAGGTTGAGTTAGACATTTTTTTAAAAAAAAAAAACTTAGGTGTATAATTATTTGACAACACTTGCAATCCTCATTTTTGTCCCTGCATACTGAACTGGCATTCGCCATATTCATGGCATTCATCTGGGTTTCAAATTTTTGAAGATATCTGGATGGAGGATGCCAGGATGGTCCAGTTTTATGTGTTTAAAAATTGAACAAGGAAGGAGACTCGTACTTTGGGGGTTTGGGCGCAGGCCAGGAGAAGCATGAGCCATCAAATTGGCTGAGGAGAAGGAGAAAAGAAACAAAAACAAACAGAGTACAACATGTGTCAGTGCTCCTTCAGCCGAATCATACCGTACGATACATATTCGATCCATCTGATTCATCTCTCACCGCCAGATCATCAGCGCGTCTTCGCACGCGCGTCTTTCACTCCCTTCCTCCGCCCTCCCCTGCTGCGACCCCATCACATCCAATCCCCATCCAGCCTCTTCATTTATTGGATTTATTTATTTTTAATGTTATTGTTTGTTTGATTATTAAATTAAAACTTCTCGATTTATGACTTGTCCATTGGTTCTTTTTGCAAGATTGCATACAACAAGTTGATGACTATTTTCTTGTTAAAATATTTATTTAAAATTTAATTTGAAATATAAAAATTTTATGAACCGAGCACTTTAATGTTATCATTTGCCCTAAAAATATTATAAATTGGTAATGAAAATTTAAAATATTCATTATATGTTTTATATAAAATCAGACAACAAATTTTGATAAAAATAATATTATCACTAATTAAACACAAACTTCCCTAATAAAAATTTCACGGATAAAGACAAAATTGTAACTGCGATTACCATTACCATTATTTAAAAGTGAAAAAAACAAAAGTCATAATGTGTTGCCCTTGAATATCTAGATACTAGATAGCTTAATTTATTGCAGATTGAGTATTTTATAAGATTAATTATTAATAAAATAATGAATATTATCGGCCTAAAATATTTTCAGGTAAAAGGACCCTAAAATATAACATTTATTAATAAATCAAACTATTAATAATTCATGAATACTGTTAACTCGTTTAATGCATAATTGCCTATTTACTTTTATTCATTTTTTTATAGTTATATTTAGATATTGCATTATTTAAGTCCTAGGAGAAACTACCAAACCGGCAACTTTTGGTGGAACCAATCACTAATTCAAAAGACATACCTTAATTGTGACAGGCAAATAAAATTTTACCAATTAGAAATATATCATATAAAACAAAGATGGCAGCACATCATATTATTTGTATATTGTTATTTGATATTTAATATATTATTAGAAAATTATCAACTTAACAAATGATTTGGGATTAAATTTTATGTACTAGTAGGATCCAATTTATCTAAACTTCCCTTCACCAATTTTTTTTTTTTTTTTTAACTAGCAATGTGTTAAA
Organism: Neltuma alba; assembly: GCF_004799145.2. Taxonomy (NCBI): domain Eukaryota; kingdom Viridiplantae; phylum Streptophyta; class Magnoliopsida; order Fabales; family Fabaceae; genus Neltuma; species Neltuma alba. The sequence goes on along the minus strand of NW_021634546.1, from coordinate 8,707 downwards.
CACGCTACGGAAGGGTTGTGCTGTCATAATAGTTCTTCTCCCTCACTTGATTTAGGAGAGTCACAACTTAAATGTGACTTTTGAATAGATTTGATGGCAAAAATATTCCACAATTAGATTACATTCAACTCTTATCTTTAACTTATAAAACACAAATAATGTATGCTACATCATATCCAATACTATTTCATATCTTTAATATAAGAGTTAGTTAACTGATTTGACTTGAATAGATTAAAAAATTGATTTGGTTATTTATAATAAATAAATATTTTTTTAAAAAATACCATAACTAATTTTACGTATTTGTTAGAATTACCATTTGATAAAATTTTTAATATGCATAACTACTATAAGAATTATTTTTAAAAAGTAAATAAACATTAAAGACAAACTAGATTAGAATCTTTTATTTAATACTAAATTAAATGTCAAATTAACTTTTATATTTAAAAAAAAGAATATAACATATAATAATATTGTTTGTTTCAGAATTTTTCTAGTTCAAATATTGACATTTATGATTATTTATAGGAAAATGGCACATAAAGAAGTTTGAAAATGTGAAATGCCAATTTAGGAAGCTAAGAAAATGTAATAATAGAGATGGAAGTCCTTCTCAAATTGAAAATTTGAAATTCAGTGAAATAATAAAAATACCCTTTATCTTTTTTTTTTTTTAAAAAAACCTCAACTTCTTATCGGTGGCTGGCGGCTGGCAACCACCAGTCATCGGCGACTGGTAGCCACTTGTGGCCACCGGTGTGGTGATTGCCGGTAAAACTTTTTTGTCATGATATATATATTTTGGACATAGGAGAAAATGGTTTAAAGTGGCGGGGTGGGATTTGATCCCACAATTTTTTGACCATTTGGGCAACAAAAAAGAAGATGACCATTGTGCCGTCAAAGATTTCTTAATCTTATAATGCAAACAAAAAATAAGTTGACTCTTTTACCGTGACTTCAGCCTGTGACAACAATCTACCAGAGGATGACAAGTCTTGATTGAGAAATAAAAGTCTAAATTTGATATTAACAAAGCAACTTTTTCTAATACATAACAAGAAGTAGCATGTATATTAATTAAAAATAACCATAATTTATTTAAAAATGAGACGTCTTTACTGAAAAATGACAATTCTAAATTTGACATTAACAATGTGTCTTTTCCTGATATATAACGAGAAATAACATGTATATTAATTAAAAATGACTATAATTTATTTGAAAATGACACGTTTTTATTGGAAAATGACACGTTTTTAGTGAAAAATATCAACAATTTATTTAGGAATGTAATGTTATTTCTTGTTATATATCAGAAAAATTGCTTTGTTAATATCAAGTTTAAACTTGTCATTTTCTAATGAAGACGCGTCATTTTTAAATAAATTATGATCATTTTTAATTAATGTAAATGCTATTTCTTGTTATATATCATGAAAAGATACATTGTTAATCTTAAATTTAGACTTGCCATCTTTTAGTAAAGACGTCTCATTTTCAAATAAATTATAGTCATTTTTAATTAATATACATGCTACTTCTTGTTATGTGTAAGAAAAGTTGTTTTGTTAACATCAAATTTAAACTTGTTATTTTTCAATTAAGACTTGTCATTCTCAGATAAATTGTTATCACGGGTTGAAGTCATAGTGAAAAAGTCAATTTATATTTTTGTTCGCATTTATAGGGTTAAGAAATTTTTGATGGCCTAATAGTCATCTTCCCTTTTGTTGGCCTAATTAACTAAGGGGTTGTGAGATCAAATCCTACCCGGTCACTTTGAACCATATTCTCCCATGTCAAAAAAAAAATATTGTGACAAAAAAACTTTACCAGCAGCCACCACACCGGTGGCTAGTGCTGGTGCCCGGTGGCTGCCGCCGGCCACCGGTGAGGGGCTGAGGTTTTTTAAAATAAAAAAAGAAAAAAGACAAGGATATTTTTATCATTTTACTGAATTTTAAAATTCTAATTTGAAATGAACTTCTCTCTCTATCATTATATTTTTTTAAGGGGTGTTTGGCATTTTTAAAACCGCAGTTTCAGAAGCACTTTTCCACAAAACGAGACAACTTTCTTCATATATTTACTTCGTAATCTGTAAAAACATTTCTGAAATCATGGTTTGGTTTCTATCCAAACACCCCTTAGCTTCTCAAATTCACATTTCATATTTTTAAGCTTTTTCATGTGTCATTTTCTCTTATTTTATTTTGGATTGGACTCGTAATTTGGAGTTTGGACTCCATCTGTCTCTGTCTCTCTCTTACTCTGTTTTTTTCCTTTCACAGCTGATAATTTGATAATCTCTCTCCTCTCTTCTTTCTTCTCCACGATTCTCTATAAAAACGCCGAACCAAATAGAAGCAAAGCCAAAGCCTCTTCCTACTTTCTAACGCCAACGTCTCTGTGATTCCCCGTCTCCTTCACTGCTCTCTAACTCCAAATGGACAGGCCGGAAACCGAGCCTTGGAGGCCTGACCCCTTTCATTCCGTCATGTTCAGGCCGCCGGAGACCCCGCGTGAGCCCATGGAGTTCCTCTCTCGTTCATGGAGCGTCTCTGCTCTCGAAGTCTCCAAGGCTCTCTCCCCTGCTCAGCTCTCGCTTGGAAAGTCCCCAAATGGAGGTCTCAGCGGCTCCGCCGCCGGCGCTCACGGCGGTCCTATTCTTGAAGACATCGCCGGCGAAATCGAAGAGAATGCCACCGTTTCAGGAAACCCATTCTCTTTTGCTTCCTCCGAAACTTCTCAGATGGTGATGGAGCGTATTATGTCACAGTCGGTGAGTGAGCTCACGCTTAGTGGAGCAGAGCATGTATGTACGGTTAAATTAAAGAAGTTTTTGTTTTTGTTTTTCTCAGAGGATGAGACGGTTTTTTTTTTTAAAGGATTTTCGATTTTTTCTCCCAATCTTTCCTGAAGATAGACACTTCTCTAATGGATTTATGTGACTGTTTTCCTTTGTGCTTTTTGTTTTTTTCCTTCTGGTTCTTGCTAGCCACTCTTGTCTTTCACACTTTCAGAAGCTGATTTTGGTTTCTAGCTATCTTTTGTCTTGTTCTCAAGTTTAATCAAATCCTTTTATCCCCTTCTTCCCGGTTTTTCAAATTCCTTGTTCTTCAGTTCTTCAAGATTCCATTGTTTTCCATTCCCTGGTATTCTTCTTCACAGGAGTATATCACGATTACTCCCTCCTTTCAGTTTTTAATAGAATTTCAGTTTATTCCTTGCTGTTTCTTCACATTTTTTGTGCGCCAATTCTCTCAGATTCCAATTTTTATCGCACACCCACTAACAGAACCACAATCATTCCCTCCCCTTTCTCTCTCTATCTTTCTCTCTCTCTCTCCTCACTCCTCACTCCTTTTTCATTATCCGAACGAGTTTGGTTGCAACAATCAGTGGCGCTTTTTCTTCTTCTTCAGAAACAATAACTGACGCAATTATTGCATTCACTCGTGCAGCAGGAGGTATCTCCACGCACTTCAGGCAGGCTCTCTCACAGTAGTGGCCCTCTCAACGGAACTCAGAGTTGTGGCTCCTTGACCGACAGTCCTCCTGTTTCTCCCTCGGAAATCGACGATGTCAAGGTATGTGTCCCTCTTTTTCTCGTACGGGTACCACACCATGTTTCCGGGATAAAAAAAATTGAGTCCTATGAGGTCCATCGTGACGATTTAATTTGTGTTTTTAATAATAATTATAATTTTTTTCCTGTTCTAGTACAGTATTATTATTACTGCTTTTCTTGCTTGCCGGTGGCCTCCTTGCCGGAATCTGACATCTACCTAATCCGACAACATGTTTGCTGCTGTTGTTTTTAACTTTTGGTCCGAAACACGATCACTGGTTTCTCTGCTGCCTACTTAGAACCGAGCATATAGTTCAGCTTTCACTACAACCAACGCTCTTTAATGATATACCCAGAGAGAGAAATGGCCTGGACTGGTGGTGGTCGTTCTTCTTCTCGTTACTATCTTCAATGCCTTAATTAATTCAACTCGTTTTCATTTTCCTACTTCCCATGAGACATTTACTGACTAACTCCTTAATTTATGTTTGATTAGATTAAGACTAAAACTCGCTGTGATAAGGCGGTTAAACGAAAATGAAAACGGAAGCAAGCTTACTATAAAAGATAAGAATATTTAATTTTTATCCGGAAACTTTTACTTTTAGCTATATTTGTTGCTGTTTTCTCTTCCTAGTTCGACCCCATTAGTTTTCGTTGGAAACTGTCCTGCGAGTCCTATTTTAGCAGAACACAGCTTCGAAATTCGTCTCTATTGCGATTTGCAATAATGACTGATGGACCCGATAAGCACGAGGTGGGTTGCTTGTATTGGGATTTCTTAGCTTGAGTTTTCAACGGTTATTTCATTTCTCTTTCTTTCATTTGATGTTGTCTCTGAGAAGAAACAAGAAAATCGGATAACAGATTTTTGCACATGGTTTTGTTGTTCTGTTTTCGGAGTGAGTTTGTTAGTAACAATGGACCCCGCGAATTCCTTTCTTCTGCAGTATAACCGCCCCACCAATAACAACTTGAATACCCAGTTCCGGCCAACCAACGTGGCCGGAAGTACTGTAGCGGTCCCCGCTGGTGGTGGGAAGACTGTCGGGAGGTGGCTAAAGGATAGGAAGGAGAAGAAGAAGGAGGAAACCAGGGCTCAAAATGCTCAGCTTCATGCTGCCATCTCTGTCGCCGGTGTTGCAGCTGCCGTCGCGGCCATCGCTGCTGCCACGGCAGCATCGTCCGGAGCAGGTAAAGATGAACAGATGGCAAAAACTGACATGGCTGTGGCCTCGGCCGCAACGTTGGTTGCTGCTCAGTGCGTCGAGGCGGCAGAGGCCATGGGAGCTGAGCGTGATCACCTTGCATCCGTGGTCGGCTCCGCTGTGAATGTGAGATCCGCCGGAGACATCATGACATTGACTGCGGCAGCGGCTACAGGTAACGGAAATAATTGAATATCCGATTTAAAACTTCATGAAAATCTCAGAGTGTTTTATCCGATTTAATTTCAATCTAAATCTTTAAGAGATATTAAAGATAAAGCTAAAACACCACCATACATTCTTCTGAGCATCACATATTCTATACTTGCATGAATTGAAATGGTACAGATTACAAAACAGTTTCAAAGCATTAAAAATTGTCAAGGGCCCTATATGTTGTTTTTTGAGGACCAATATATGATTTGATCTTTGTGATATTGACATGAAGCTAGCTGATGAGGCCAATTCTGTGCCTTGTGGTTTTTGAATTCACAGCTTTACGTGGGGCAGCCACATTGAAAGCAAGGGCCCTCAAGGAAGTTTGGAATATTGCAGCAGTAATCCCTGTAGAGAAAGGTGTGGGAGCTAGTGGCAATGGAAGCACTGGCAACTCGAACAGTAGCTTTAGTGGCGAATTAGCCCCGGAAGAGAATTTCTTAGGTATCTGTAGCAGAGAACTACTAGCCAGAGGCTGTGAGCTCCTTAAACGAACTCGGAAAGGTAAAATTTTTTAATTGGAGAGATACAGGACATGGCATCATGTGATTTAACAAGCATAGGACAAGAACATAATGTTGTTTCTTGCTGAAATTTTGATGTACATGGTGATTAGTGATTGTTTTTGTGTTTTGATTTGACAATTGCAGGTGATCTTCATTGGAAAATTGTGTCAGTTTACATAAACAGGATGAACCAGGTGTGTGACCTTTATTCTATCTGTTTCAGATAATGTCCTTTGTTTTTTGTTGGATACTAGACAATGATGAATGACCAATCAGTGGATAATTATTTGGGGATCATCGATTAGGAGCCATGGTTAATGATGAGTGTGAACCTGATCATATGGAAAAAAGCTAAGGAAATGTGGGGGCTCTGATAGAAGGATGGTGATGTGTTTTAGGGTTGGATCTACTTTATTTTCTTAGTAATCTTCAATCTTTAACTCTTTTGAAGTCTCTTTTTGTGCAGGTTATGTTGAAGATGAAGAGTAGACATGTTGCTGGGACCATCACAAAAAAGAAAAAGAGTGAGTTCCTCTTTAGTGTGTTCTTTGATTACTTTTGTCTTTCTCTAATAATTATTTGGTAACAGATTTGGAGGTGGGTCTTCTTCCATTTAGGGATTTGTGAAAGTCTCTCGTCATTAAAGTTTCAAAACATTAAAGTGTTCTTCTTTAATTCCTCACCCCCTCTTTTTTTGAATTTTCAAGATGCAGTGCCAGAACTCACCCTGATGCTTTTCTTGCTTTTGAATTCTGCAGATGTGGTAATGGAAGTGATAAAGGACATGCCGGCCTGGCCCGGCCGCCACCTGCTCGAAGGCGGTGAGAACCGGCGCTACTTTGGGCTGAAAACAATGATGCGAGGCGTCGTTGAATTCGAGTGCAGAAATCAAAGGGAGTATGATGTGTGGACTCAGGGAGTCTCAAGGCTGCTCTCTATTGCTGCTGAAAGGAGTAACAAGAACAAAATATGAACTTTTTTCTTCTGAAGGAAGGAAAGATTGGAAATTTTTGGCAGAAATTGGAGGGATATAGGATCCTCCATGGTGGGGTCTGATCAGTGTAAAAAGGGGCTAGAGAAAAAAAGAAAAAGAAAAAGAAAAAAAAACTAAAGGCATAGCTATATGGTCTAGAGATGGGGTCTTCTTCAATATTGTGGAACATAGGTATGAATATGATGATGATGGGGTTTTGTTTTTGCTCTTGTGTGTTATATTTTAGTGTGAAATGGGATAAAAAGTAAAGTGTATGGGAGCCAAAGTGAAGAACACAAGCATGTGAACTTAAGGGGATGATCTTTACTCTTTCACTGTTGAGGGAAAGAAAAGGGGTATCTTGTACTGGGCTAGTCAAAAAAGAGAAAAGGGAAGAGCTCCACATTTGGTGTTCCTTAAAGTATTAATATTTTCAAGATAAAGACAGGCACAATACCCTGATCCCATGAAAGCATTTTGTGTAATACCATGTGGGTTCTGATGGTTTTTGTTCAAGTTTTTTTGTTTATGATGTAGTAGCAGGAAGAGCCATCATTGGTTTGGACAATGATCTCCCCACTTTATTATTATAGTATATGGTACTCAACATTGTCTCTTTATAAAGTGCTTCACAGGTTGGTGAGAAGAGGATTAAGAAAATCACATCACGAGCCTTGAGAATGTTTCCTAGATATTCTAACGTGGATACTGTTTGTGATGATAATTAATAACAAAAATAAAGCACTTCTATGCGTTTTTTCCCGAATAAGTTCGTGAGCATATCAACGTAAACTAATAAACAGGGAAAAATGATAATAGGACATCATGTAACAAAATTAATCTGACTGTTTAAAATTTCACCATATATCTATTTGTATTATTCAATTATCATTTTCCGTTCATAAAAATTCACGATCAATATATTTTAATTTCAATTAATGGTCTGGTCTCCAACTTTGTTTCGGCTTCTCACGGCCCTTGTTTGACCAGCAGTTAAATTATAATAATTGTGACTTGATTTTTCTAAAATATATGTGTCTCATTAAATTATATATTGCTTCATAATATAATTTGAGAAAATAACGGTAAATATGATAAACAGAATTGACTGTGATATACAACCCTACAACCAGCTTCGGAGGGATTATACGCTGAAGTTTGTCTAACTTGAAAAAGTTTTAGTGTTAGAAACCATATAAAAAAAGAATCTCATTAATTAGTCAACATTTTTATTAGCCAATTAGCAGTTCTTAGAGAATATACAAATTCATGAAGTCGAAATGTACAAAACAGAATATGGAGTATTACATGGCAAAACAGTGCATTCAAAAGATGTAACGAAACAGGAGATGTGTAGCTTTATGATTCTGATTCAATTTTTAAGAGCACAGTATGAAATAATTATTATTAATCAGACAAAGTGTTCAAATTCCAGACTCCCAGACTGAGATGCTGGGATCCATTCAGCTTTTGAAGCATTGAGGTTGAAGCCTTTTGTTGAATGGGTGGACAGCAATTTTATGTACGACTCACAGTTTGCCTATTTGGGATATGAAATTATGAATGTATAAAATGCCTGCACATTCCATAATCATTGAAACAACTAAATAGCCTTTCTTTGAATCCAAGTCTGTCGCTTCACACTTTTATTTTGAACAACATCCGATCCAAATAATGACAAATTAATTCTTTATTAGCTCACCCTCATGTTCTTTGTTTTATAACATAAGATTTGAACTTGAACGAATTAGCTGACAAAATAATGGTTCTAATTCCTTTCTTTGGTCAGTATATAATTTGATTAAATTTTAGTTTTTATCCCTATAATTTTAAATTGTAATTTTTCATCCTATAGGTTTTTTCTGTCCAAAAATTAATTGTTATAGTTTCATAGAGGCTTGGATATCAGTTCAGCAGGACTAACAAATAGGGATTAAAACTTGGAACTAAAAATAAAACTCCTTAAAAATATAGATATAAATATTTTCTTTTAATTTTTTAAAAGAAAATTAAATATTTGATCCCTAAGACTATGCACCAATTTGGGTTAACTTCCTAAGCTAAATCAAAGTGGGGCTTGATTTGGAATTCCCGTTTTGGCGCCAAAAAAAGACCACCCTCATGGATTCTCCATTGTTGGGCCTAATCCAATAGTGTAGGCCCATCATTTTGTGGCCCAATGAACCTTTAAAGGGCCCATCAATGTTTCCCGGTGAAAGATGAA